>NW_017676950.1:0-8760 GCF_001879085.1 Nicotiana attenuata
TGTGGACTTGGAATCAGTTGATCCGGTGATCCAATTTGCATCACAGCATCCCTCAATGACCGCAGGATATTTACTGTAGTTCAAAGCAAAGTCCTGGGTATGTACTAAATACCCCAAAACTCGTTTCATAGCCATCCAATGAGATTGACCTGGATTGCTCGTATATCGACTCAATTTACTTATAGTACAAGCTATATCTGGTCGTGTACAATTCATGATGTACATTAAGCAACCCAACACACGAGCATAATCCAATTGTGATATTCTTCGGCCTTTGTTCTTTGCTAATGCAAGATTCACGTCAATTGGAGTCTTTGCAATTTTAAAGCCCAAGTGCTTGAATTTTTCAAGTACTGTCTTAATATAATGAGATTGTGACAATGCCAGACCTTGAGAAGTCTTATGGATCTTAATTCCCAGAATTAAATCAGCAACTCCCAAGTCTTTCAGATCAAACTTGCTAGTTATCATGCCCTTAGTCGCATTTATATTGGCAATGTCATTACTCATTATCAGCATATAATCCACATATAAGCAAACAATGACTATGTGATTTGGAACATTTTTAATATACACACATTTATCACATTCATTTATTTTAAAACCATTTGACAACATTGTTTGGTCAAATTTTGCATGCCATTGTTTGGGTGCTTGTTTTAATCCGTAAAAGGACTTAACAAGTCTACAGACCTCCTTTTCTTTACCTAGAACCACAAACCATTCAGGTTGTTCCATGTAAATTTCTTCCTCCAACTCTCCATTTAAGAAGGCCGTCTTAACATCCATTTGATGAATTTCAAGACCATAAACAGCAGCTAACGCTACTAACGTTCGTATGGACGTAATTCTTGTAACTGGAGAGTATGTATCAAAATAGTCAAGACCTTCTCGTTGTCTATACCCTTTGACCACAAGTCTAGCCTTATACTTGTCAATAGTACCATCATCTTTCATTTTCCTCTTAAAGATCCATTTAGAACCCAACGGTTTATTTCCAGGAGGAAGATCAACCAATTCCCATGTATGGTTGTTCAGTATGGATTCTATTTCACTATTGACTGCCTTTTCCAAAGCAATGATTCCGAAGAAGACATAGCTTCTTTAAATGTTTGAGGCTCATTTTCCAATAAGAAAGTCACAAAATCTGGTCCAAATGAAGTAGACGTTCTTTGACGTTTACTACGTCTTGGATCTTCCTGGTTAAGTGTACTTTCTTTTGTTTCTTCCCGAGGTCGTTTAGATCCTTCACCAATCGACTCACATTGCTTTTTATACGAATATATATTTTCAAAGAACTCAGTATTATCTGATTCTATAACCGTATTATTATGAATGTCGGGATTTCTGATTTATGAACCAGAAATCGATATGCTTTACTATTAGTCGCATATCCTATGAAAACACAATCAACGGTTTTCGGTCCTAATTTTACCCTTTTGGGTTTAGGAACTTGCACTTTTGGCAAACACCCCCACACTTTAAAATAATTCAAGTTGGGCTTCCTTCCTTTCCATTTTTCATATGGAATGGATTGTGTTTTGCTATGGGGTACTCGATTTAGTATTCGGCTAACCGTAAGAACGGCTTCCCCCCACAAGTTCGGCGGCAAACCATAACTTATCAATAATGCGTTCATCATCTCCTTTAATGAACGATTCTTTCTTTCTGCAATCCCATTGGATTGGGACGTGTCCGTTGTTTGATGAATAATTCCATATTCTAAACATATTTGCTCAAAAGGAGATTCATATTCACCATCCCTATAACTTCTTATCATTTTGATTTTCTTGTTAAGTTGCGTTTCAACTTCATTTTTGTATTGCTTGAATGCGTCTATTGCTTCATCTTTACTATTAAGTAAGTAAACATAGCAATATCGAGTACTATCGTCAATAAAAGTTATGAAATACTTCTTTCCACCGCGAGATGGTATTGACTTCATATCGCAATTATCTGTGTGAATTAAGTCTAAAGGATCTGAATTCCTCTCAACTAACTTATAAGGAAGTTTAACATACTTAGATTCCACACATATTTGACATTTTGATTTGTCGCATTCAAATTTAGGCAATACTTCCAAATTAATCATTTTCCGCAAGGTTTTATAATTAACATGACCCAAACGTATATGCCATAATTCATTTGACTCAAGTAAGTAAGACGAAGCTGAAATTTTATTATTATTTTCAACAACCATTACATTCAGCTTAAAAAGGCCCTCAGTGAGGTAACCTTTTCCTACAAACATTTCGTTCTTACTTATTACAACCTTATCGGAAACAAAAACACATTTAAAACCATTCTTAACAAGAAGTCCAGCAGAGACTAAATTTTTCCTAATCTCGGGAACATGAAAGACGTTGTTCAAAGTCACCACTTTGCCGGAAGTCACTTTGAGAAATATCTTCCCACATCCTTCAATCTTGGCCTTTGCAGCATTTCCCATAGAAAGCGTCTCATCAGGTCCAACGGGAGCATAAGTAGAAAAAGCTTCTCTAACAGCACAAACATGGCGAGTGGCTCCAGAATCAATCCACCACTCTTTAGGATTGCCTACCAAGTTGCATTCGGAAAGCATGGCACATAAGTCATCAACATCATCATGCTTTTCAACCATGTTTGCTTGACCCTTCTTCTTGTCTTTCTTCGGAGCATGACACTCCGTAGATTTGTGTCCGGCTTTTCCATAGTTGTAGCAATTTCCACTGAACCACTTCTTGCTTGGGTTGTACTTTGGTCCAGAAGCCTTCTTCCTCTTTTTGTTCTCTTCAACAATATTTGCTCCCATTATTGTTGAGTTTCCACGGCCTCTCTTTTCAGCAGCTTTGTTGTCCTCTTCGATTCTCAACCGAACAATGAGATCTTCAAGGGACATCTCCTTGCGTTTGTGTTTCAAGTAGTTTTTGAAGTCCTTCAACAAAGGAGGCAACTTCTCAATCATCGCTGCTACTTGGAATGCTTCATTGATGACAAGACCTTCAATAAAATTTCTGTCAGTAAAAATACTAAGATTACTAATTTCAACATCAGTATTAATTTGATTTATACCTTCAGCAAGGAGATCGTGAATCACTTGCAATTCCTGAACTTGGGTAACAACAGACTTGCTATCTACCATTTTGTAGTCCAAAAACTTTACAGCAACGAACTTCTTCAACCCGGCATCTTCGGTTTTGAATTTCTTTTCAAGCGCAGTCCATAGTTCTTTTGACGTTTCCACGCCACTGTAGACGTTATATAAAGCATCCTCCAGCCCGCTTAGAATATAATTCTTGCACAAAAAATCTGAATGCTTCCACGCCTCAATCACGAGAAAGCGTTCAGTTTCTGGAGTTTCATCGAGCAGCATAGGAACATCTTCCTTGATGAACTTCTGGAGACTTTGAGTAGTCAAATAGAAGAACACCTTTTGCTGACAGCGCTTGAAATCAATCCCGAAAAATTTTCCAGGTTTCTCCGTCGGTGCCAATGTTGTCGTTGTTGTTCGGCTCGTTGAGGCATTGGCAGTCACCGTTGGAACAGCTTGGTTCACATTATCATTAGTCATTTTCTATAAAAGAATGACACAAACGTTAAAATCACGTCGATTTTAATCTCCAATAGAGTACAAAACCACAAAGGTTTTACTCTACAAAAACAGTAAGTACAAATACAGAAGATATATGAAATTCCTTAAGCTTGTTATTAAACTGTATTCGTAAACTAATTCTGGAAAAACAAAGCAGAATAATATATAAACAGAAAACGCAAAGAGATAGAAATCAATTCGAGCCTACTGAATTCACAGCGTTTCCTTAAGGAATTTAATCCCCTCCTAGTACCTGATCGCTGCCAACTCCGCACTACTAATAAGTAGCAAGAGAGGGTCGCAACAGCTTTTACCCGATTTTGGGTCGGGATCGAATCCACAGAGATCTAGGATTGGAATCGAGTATCTATCTAGTTTAGGATTTCGTATGTGCTCTTAATTGGTCTTCTATTCATTTTTGGTTTTTCTTTATATTCTACTATGATCAAACTACAGATTATAATTGCAACTAAATTAAACTAAGAGTAAATTGCTACAAGTTGTATCTAATGGTCTAAAAGGCACTAGGGTAGTGACTTTCACCTTGGTGGCCAATTGACGGGTACTTGCATCCAAGGCACGACTGACATGATTGGGGAATATGTTATACCCGTTGCTCGATACTACCCACTCTACACCTCTCGGTAGAAAGAGTCATTTTGCCCAATTGACTTTCTCAAGACCAATTGGGTATGCATATTTGTCCAAGCAACTAGGGTTCAAGTTGGGTATTACTCTCTCGAGGTTTAACCCTTTAATTGAAACTATCAAATCTCTTGAGTCCATCCCAATTCCTTGTTGAGTCAATTTTGGAGACTTAGGTTCTCTTTCTCAAGAAGAGCCCAGCCCAAGTCAACTTAGCACAAACTAGTGTTTGCAACCACTAATTCATAAACTAAACCATAAAATTGACCCAAATAACAAACACCCATAGTCAATCTAACCTTAAATCACAACACTCATCAATTACCCACACTAGGGTTGAGCCACAACCCTTGCTAATAGGTCTAGCTACTCATGCTTAAAGAGAAAATCAGAGAAATAAATGAAGAGAAAGACATTAATTAATTACTAATGTAAATACAAAGATTCAACGATTAAACTAAGTAAGAGTGCCCAAAATGGCTAAGAAAAGTCTTCTCACGAGCGCAGCTACGTATGACAACATCAGATACCCTAAAAATGGAAAAAGAATCTATTTAAACTAAGCTGGAAAAACTGGACAAAAATGCCCCTGCGGGGTCAGTGCAGACCGCACAAAATGGTGTGCGGCCGCACTAGGCTCTTGACTTGAAATCTTGACTCTCTGAACCCAGGCTCCGCGGACCGCACAAAATGGACTGCGGCCGCGGAGGCTTCTAACGCGGTCCGCACAAACGCACCACGGACCACACAGACTTCATCTTTCAACTTGGCATCTCTCTGAACCTTGCCTCTGCGGACCGCACAGAATGGTAGTACGGCCGCGGAGCTCCACCGCGGACCGCACAAAACCTATACGGCCGCACTGCTTGAAGCCTGAAATCCAACTCTCTGAAACTCCCTAGTGCGGACCGCACAAAGTGTAGTGCGGCCGCACTAGGCCTATTTCTCCTGAGTTTGTCTTGTCTTTGGTACTTGTGCAGGTTTCACTCCTTTTGAGCCGATCTTTGACATCTTATCACTTTGTTGATCAAACCTGCAATCAAGCACAACTTATGAGCCTTTTGGGACTATTTTGAATGAATTTATAATCAAAGCATAAGCAAAAAGGAATATAAAATACATCAAAATCCCTAGTTATCAACTCCCCCAAACTTAAGCTTTTCCTTGTCCTCAAGCAAACAAAATAAGACCCACCCTTAAGGGAAAATCCAAGAAATTTTCAGCTGTCCTAAAGCAACCTCAACTAGCATCAATTGGGACTAACGATTGCCCTCAATACAAATGAACCATTAACAACATTTACCTTTGAAAAACCATGGATCAAGTGCGACACAAGAGCATCAAGAGTTGACTCAACACATCAAAGAACTCTTTCAATTACTTTGGTCATTGTGGAATCCAAACTCACACATCCACAACTCTCCCTAAGCAAACCTCACCTTTAGAATAGTGGCACACAAAACGAGGTTAATGGGAATTCACTCATCTCTCTCAAGGATAGGTCACAATTCAGCTCTAAGTACCATATGCTTGCCCCTTATGTGAGTATCCACTAATGTAAGCTTCATTCGACTCAAGATCATATAGGGCTTTTGTGGAGTCATTGTGATGGCTTTTGGTTCAGGGTAAGTCATGTTTTTGTTCAAGTGGGTTCCATCTTCCCTTAAGCACTTCTTTTGAAACATTTGGCACAATTCACTTGACTCTTTGAGTCATTTCACTTCTTTCTAAGGGGTTAGAGAGACACATTGTCACTCTTTCTTAGGCATTTCAAACCTTTTCTCCCTTTTCAACTTTCCACACCTTTCTTTCTTTGCTTTTCTTTAATCCCTTTGTAGTCTTTTTCACCTTTTTTTCTTTTTGCTTTTCTTTATTTTTCATTGTCTTTCCTTTTCTTTACTTTTGTGCCTTTTTACCATTTTGTTGCAATCCTCGTCTCTCTCCCCAAACTTATACTTTTGCCATGTGCTAAAGGAAAGATTTGGGTGTCAAGAGAGGGTATCTTTTTAGAACGGGTATAGGCTTGTATCATGGTTCTTGAAAGAAAAATGTCTAAGGCTCAAAAGGGTTGACTAGGGATCTTATCATTGGTAGGCTATGGAATTGTTCAATCTATCATTTGGATCAAGGAGAGCCTAAAATCACGTCTCAAGTCAAAATTCACTTAGGATTTCGCCTCAACAAACATTCAGGGCAAGTTCTAGACCAATGGCTCGGGACTTGGACTTGCAATTCAATTACTCACCATACAAGCTAAGGGATTGCTAAAGACATAGAGTCGGGGGCCCACAACGACCTTTGATACAATTTGAGCACACAATGGTCCCGAAAAACCACTTGATGATTATCGGCCAACGCAAGAGTCTCAAGGTCACAACTTTCACCATCCTAAACACCACAATTTATTTTTGACCATAAGATCAAAGGCAAATGTGCTAGGACCAAGTGAAGCTTTGCTTGAGGTACCCTTAACTACAAACTACTAAAAACAAAAAGAAAAACGGACTCAAACCCTTAAGAAGGTTGTCATGCCATCCATCATTGGGAAGAGCCACCCGGTTCACACAACACTCCACTTTTGGAAAGAACCGTGGCATTAAGAAAACCAAAGGCTTATTGCAAACTCCGAAAACAAAAAGCTAAAAACAAAAAAAAATTTGCGGAAAATAGAATAAATATATACAAGAGGGGATTTGAATATACAATAGACGGGATGAATATATACAATGAAATGTAACTTTATATACAGACCCAAAGTAAGATGAAGATGCGATAAATGTAACTAAATATCAAATTATATACAGACCAAAGATGAAAAATCAATAAAGCATAAAAATGTATCAATATATACAGTTATCCAAAATGTAGGGCTCACCCCCTCAAATGAAAGCTGGCATTGTCCCCAATGCCAACTAGTCTAAATAAGCACCAAAAGATAAAGAAAAAGGATATAGAGGACTCCCTAAGCCGTGTCTGTCTGCATAGGATCATGGGTGGTCCATGGGTCCTCTGTGCGCTCGGGAACCTTAGACTGGTTCCCGGTGGTCTGCTCCTCAGCTACTGGAACCAGGGCCTGGACCTCAACAGGCTGTGGAACTGGTACATCCTGTGGCTGACTAGAGGAGGTCTCCGGTGGGTCCGCCAACTGGATAATAGCATCATCTGCTCTAGGGATCATCCTCCTCCTCTTCGGAGGCCTCTGTTTCTGCTCCAGCTGTGGCTGAGCCGCTGGGATTGAGTCACCAAGCAAGAGGTCTAAAGGCAGCTGGTCTGCCTTTAGTCTATCAACATCTGCCCGCAGCTCCTTCATGGACTCCTTGGAGGCCCGTGTCTTCCACAGCTTCTTATGCTCCTTAGCAAGCTCCTTGAGAGCCTTGCTATGTGAATCCACTACCTTTGAGAGCTCAGCCTAAGTGGCGAGGATCTTCTTCTGGTTCTCAAGTATCTCTTTGAGCGCATCCTCGATCGACTGGGGTACATGTGGGGCTGGGGGAGCTGACTGAGCCTCTACAGTGGTAGTCAAGATAGACAACTTGGATGACGCTGTGGACATCCAGTTGTTGATACTGGGAAGAGCCTGGCTCAGTCGGTGGGCAGTGATGGGATGGGCCCGGGAAGATGGAATCTCCAGGCCTGCTAGGGTGGATGGATCAACAGGAATGGCTGTGGATGTGGATGGACCGGGAGGGATATCTGTGGAGGTAGATGGACCAGGAGGGATATCTGTGGAAGTGGAGGTGGGCTCAATAGGGGCTACTACCACAACTGGCTCTTCAGACTGGCCAGTTGGGGCTTTGAAGTTCTTGCTCTTGGGGTTGTCATCCCCCTGCATGTTGTACCAGGAAAATGGGGCTCTCGCCTTGACTCTGACATCATAGGGATTCGTATCCACCTTTAAGTCCTGAAAGTACACAGTGAGGGTGCTAGGGAAAGGGTAGTTCCGGTCATGCTCTGCTCCCACTATCGAGATAATGCGGGACATCACATTCCCCACATTTATGGGGTATCCCGCCATAATCGAAGCAACCAATACACCTCGGTGGAAAGGGAAGGGTCTGGTCATGTGTAGTAGGATCCAACCGGCTGCAAACAAACATTTCCCAACCCCTCGCCTCGAAGTTTGAAGTCCTCCGCAATATTTTTACCCCAGCAGTCAACCAATCAGGAACGGTACCTGGGATTGCCAGGTACTGAGCTAACCATGGACGGACCTCCTCGCCCATCTCCAACTTCGCCATGTACAAAGCTTCATCCTCCTCATTGAAACCCAAGTATTCGTTGAGGTATTTCCCATCAAACAACACTGTCTTGTTGCGAACCTTGGTCACTTTAGAGCCCTTTTTTATGTGGGCTACATTGCAATAGAACTCTTTGACCATGTGTTCGTTAGCGTCCACACAGTCATCTAAAAAGTACTCCCAACCCACTCTAGTTCTAAACTGTCTCTGCACGTCAGGGTTGTGGGGTAATAGATCTCTGTCAATGAAACTCCGCTCCGGTATCAACTTTCTCACCGGCCACCACTCCCTAAATTTGTGGTACGC
>NW_017676950.1:10183-36670 GCF_001879085.1 Nicotiana attenuata
ATTTTTTCAATTATGTCCTGCACTGCATCAACACAATCCCTATAACATCTCACAACCAGTTAGCCCAAAAATCAGTCCTACCCTACAAAAAAAATCAAAAGAAAACAAGAAGAAAAACACATGGGTTGCCTCCCAAGAAGCGCCTGATTTAACGTCGCGGCACGAACTTGTTACCATCAAATCATTTGAAATGAACAACGGCCACCACATGGCTATCACCAAACTTCCCAAGATAATGCTTGACCCGGTGCCCATTCACTCTAAAAACTTCACCATTTTTGTTCTTTATATCAATAGCACCAAATGGGGTCACACACGCTACTTCAAATGGTCCACTCCACTTTGATTTCAGCTTTCCCGGGAACAACCGTAGTCGAGAATTGAATAAGAGCACCAAATCTCCCACCTTGAACTCCTTCCCCCAAGTGTATTTGTCATGAAGATATTTCATTTTATCCGTATACAGGGACGAACTAGAGTAGGCATGGAACCTAAATTCATCAAGCTCATTGAGTTGCTCCACTCGAATATTAGCAGCTATATCCCAATCAAGATTCAACTTCTTCAAGGCCCACATGGCCTTATGCTCCAACTCCACTGGTAGATGACATGCTTTCCCAAACACCAACCGGTACAGTGACATACCAATCAGGCTCTTGTAAGCGGTCCGGTAAGCCCATAGAGCATCATCTAACTTTTTAGACCAACCGGTCCTATTGGCATTGACAGTTTTGGACAAAATGTTCTTGATCTCCCTGTTAGACACTTCAACCTGGCCACTTGCTTGAGGATGATAAGGCGTAGAGACTTTGTGGTTGACACCATACTTGGAAAGCAAGGCATCAAAGGCTTTATTACAAAAATGCGATCCTCCATCACTAATGATTGCCCCAGGTGTACCAAACCTTGTGAAAATGCTCTTCTTTAGAAATGCCACCACACTCCTAGCTTCATTGTTGGGCAAGGCCACGGCCTCAACCCATTTTGACACATAATCAACCGCTACAAGAATGTAAGTGTTACCACACGAGCTTACAAAAGGGCCCATAAAATCGATACCCCATACATCAAAGATATCAACTTCAAGTATTTAGAGGCATCTCATCTTTCTTGGAAATCCCACCCGCTCATTGACATTGATCACATCTTTTTACTAGATCACTTGCATCTTTGAACAAGGTTGGCCAATAAAAACCACAACTTAGAACTTTCGAAGCCGTCCTCACTCCTCCATGATGGCCACCATAGGGGGAGGAATGACAAGCCTCTAGGATGCTAAATTGCTCCTCCTCAGGTACACACCTCCGGATCACTCCGTCGGTGCAAATCTTGAACAAGTATGGCTCGTCCCAATAGAAGTCCAGACTATCCCGTTTGAGCTTCTTCCTTTGGTTAGAAGATCTCACACGGAATGATGCCAGTCACAAGGAAATTAGCAATGTCCGCAAACCATGGCATATCACACATCGACACAGAAAGTAGTTGCTCATCAGGAAATGTATCATTGATCTCTAGGCCATCACACGGCCTTCCTTCCTCCTCCAAGCGGGACAAATGATCCGCCACTTGGTTCTCACTACCTTTCCGGTCCACTATCTCCAAATCAAACTCTTGAAGAAGAAACATCCATCGCATCAACCTTGCCTTGGAGTCTTTCTTTGTCATCAAATACCTAAGGGCGGCATGGTCGGTGTGCACTATGACTTTGGCTCCCATAAGATATGGCCAAAATCTTTCCATGGTGAACACAATAGCCAACAATTCCTTCTCCATCACCGTGTAGTTCCTTTGAGCTTCATTCATAGTCTTGCTTGCATAGTACACGAGATGAAACATTTTGTTCACTCTTTGACCCAACACTGCCCCAACCGCAACATCACTCGCGTCGCACATGAGCTCAAAAGGCAAGCTCCAATTGGGTGCGGTAATGATCGGGGTGGTGGTCAACTTATGCTTAAGGAGTTCAAAAGCTTCCATACATCTCTCATCAAACACAAACTTTGTATCCTTTTATAGCAACTTGCAAAAAGGATTCACTACCATTGAGAAGTCCTTGATAAACCGCCGGTAGAACCCCGCATGCCCAGGAAACTCCTCACCCCTTTGACAGAAGTGGGGGGAGGGAGCCTTGAAATCACCTCAATCTGGGCTTTGTCTACTTCAATCCCATGCTTGGAAATTTTGTGACCCAACACTATACCCTCTTCAACCATGAAGTGGCATTTTTCCCAATTAAGAATGAGATTTGTGTCTTCACACCAGGCCAAAACTCTATCCAAATTTCCCAAACACTCTTCAAATGAATCACCAACCACACTAAAATCATCCATAAAGACCTCCAAAATCTCTTACACCATATCGGTGAAAATGGCCATCATACATCGTTGGAAGGTCGCCGGAGCATTACACAACCCGAACGGCATCTGGGAGAAAGCAAATGTACCATATGGGCAGGTGAATATGGTCTTCTCTTGGTCCTCCGGAGCAATTAAGATATGATTATAGCCCGAATATCCATCCGAAAAGCAATAAAAGGCTCGCCCCGCAAGGCGATCAAGCATTTGGTCGAGGAATGGCAATGGGAAATGATCCTTGCGGGTCACTTTATTTAGCTTCCGGTAGTCCATGCAAACTCTCCACCCGGTAATTGTCCGAGTGGGAATAAGTTCATTGTTGTCATTTGTCACCACAGTCATCCCACCTTTCTTCGGCACACATTGCACCGGAGAAGTCCATGAGCTATCAGAGATTGGATACACCACACCTGCATCTAGCCACTTGATCACTTCTTTCTTCACCACCTCTTGCATTGCCTCATTGAGCCTCCTTTGATGTTCCAAGGAGGGCCTTGCATCATCCTCCAAAATAATCTTATGCATGCAAAATGTGGGGCTTATTCCCCGAATATCGGCCAGAGTCCATCCAATTGCCCTTTTACGCCATTGAAGCACCTCCAGAGTAGCCTCAACCTGCATGTTAGTAAGACAAGAAGAAAGAATAACTGGTAAAGTTGAATTAGAGCCCAAGAATCCATACCTGAGGTGTGGAGGTAGTGTCTTCAACTCCAACACCGGTGGCTCCTCAATTGATGGTTTGGTTGGTGGAGTTTTCCGATTTTCAAGATCCAAAGACAATTTTCTGGGCTCATAGGAATAAGAGCCCATCCCATGTAAGGCACTGACACACTCCACTCTGCTTGCATCATCATTAACATCAAGATTTAATAGCACGACCTCAAGGGGGTCCTCCACGTTAATCATAGAACTTGTGTCATCCACGATCACAGCTGTGACAATGTCCACAAATGAGCACACCTCGATGCCATTGGGTTGCTTCATGGATTTGCAAACATGGAAGACTACCTTTTCATCACCTATCCTGAAAGTGAGTTCCCCTTCTTTCACATCAACTAGAGCCTTCCCCGTAGCAAGGAAAGGTCTCCCTAATATGATCGGGACCTCATAATCTACCTCACAATCCAATATCACAAAATCAACTGGCAAGATGAATTTGTCCACCCTGACGAGCACATCATCAACAATACCCAATGGTCGCTTCATAGATCGGTCTGCTATTTGCAATCGCATGGAAGTTGGCCTCGGAGGCCCAATACCCAAAGTCTTGAAAACTGAGAAGGGCATTAAGTTGATGCTTGCCGTAAGATCACATAAAGCTTTGGCAAAGTATGCACTACCAATAGTGCAGGGGATAGTGAAAGCACCGGGATCCTCTAATTTCGGGGCCATTGAATGTACTATGGCACTAACTTGGTGGGTCATCTTGATAGTTTCACAGTCCATTGATCTTTTCTTTGTAACCAAATCTTTCATGAATTTAGCATAACCAGGCATTTGCTCCAAAGCCTCCACCAAAGGCACGTTGATGGATAAGCTCTTCATCATGTCAATGAACTTTTTGAATTGATTCTCACTTTTCTCATTGCTAACCGTTGAGGATAAGGTGGAGGTGGCCTAGGCAAAGGTGCCTTGGCTTTGGGCACCACCGGCTCGGGCATGTCAATCACGTGTTCCCTAGACGGGTTCATGGCATCTTGAGTTTCCACCTCGGCCTCATTAATGTCAATCCTCACATCATTGTTCACCTCATTCTCAACCACATCTTCAACTATCAAAGGTACATCATTTTCCCGCAACTCAACATCATTATCCACAACTTGCTTATCTTCGAGGCATGCACATCACCGCCTCTCCCACTTCTTGTTGTAACCGCCATCACATGATTGTTTCCACCCTTTGGGTTCACTACCGTATCACTTGGTAGAGCACCCTTAGGGCGAGTATTCAACGATTGAGAGATTTGGCCTAATTGCACCTCCAAGTTCCGGATAGAGGTATTGTGGGAAGCCAATTGAGCATCAGAATCTTGGTTCTTCTTCATCATTTGTTCGAACATCATTTCTATTCTTCCCATATCATTACCCGAAGAACTAGATCCTTGAGATTGAAAAGGAGCCGGATTGTTCGGTTGTTGGTACATCGGGGGCCTTTGAAAGCCTTGCCCCCGGTTGCCTTGGTTTCCATTGTTGTTCCACCCGCCTTGACCATTGTTGTTCCAATTGTTGTTATTACCATACCAATTCCCTTGATTGCCTTGATTGTTGTTCCCCCAATTACCACCTTGGTTGTTATTGTTCCGATTACCACCACTTTGTTGTTGATTGCCCCAATTTCCTTGAGGTCACCATTGTTGGTTTGAAGAGTTGCCTCTATTTCCTTGATAGTTGTTAACATATTGTACCTCTTCATTTTGCTCATCGTAGCCATCATTTTGAAACCCATCACACTCATCATCAAATTGCTCGGAATTCCCTTGGTTTTGTTTCCTTCTTTGCCTTCTCTTGTTGGTAAGCATACTAACACCTTCCATAGCATTCACTTGGCGAGGGTTTTGGACTTGTTGCAACTGTGCCTTAGCCAGTTGGTTCATAGTAGTTGTCAACTCCGCTATAGCTTGCCCATGGTCGTGTAATTCCTTATGCAAATGAATAACCGTAGGGTCACCTTGAGGAACATTGGCTCTACTTTGCCATGCGGAGGATGTATCCGCCATCTTATCAAATTACCCCCGGCCAATTGATTGACTATGCATTGATTTGTAGTATTGATTCCCCCATAGAAGGTTTGTTGAATCATCGCCTCGGTCATATCATTATTGGGGCATTCCTTCACCATCGTTCTAAACCGCTCCCAAATCTCATGCAAAGGTTCTGTGGGTTCTTGCTTGAAAGCCAATATTTCATCTCGAAGTGCCGCCATGTGCCCAGGTGAGAAAAAATTAGCAATAAACTTATCCGTCAACTCATCCCAAGTTGTCATGGAATGGTTGGGGAGTCTCTCTAGCCAATCCAATGCTTTCCCCCGAAGTGAAAAAGGGAAAAGTCTCAACCTAAGAGCATCTTCGGACACATTCGTCTGCTTGCTACCCCAACATGTATCCACGAACCCTTTTAGATATTTGTAGGCATTTTGATCCGCAGCGCCCGTGAAATACCTACGCTGCTCAAGTAAGGTCAACATCACATTAGTTATCTCAAAATTGCCCACCCGAATTCTGGGTGGGACAATAGCACTCGCATAGCCCTGGTTCGGTAACACCCACGGAACCGCTCTTGGAGGTGGCGGAGGAGGGTCTGGAACGTTTTCATTAGCATTGGCCTGGCGGCCTTGTCGTGGTCCGGGAGGTACAAGAGGCACCTCATCCTCTCCAATTTCATCAACCTCCTCCCCCCGCAAACACTTTTTCAAGAGGGTTATTAGCATTTAAAGCCATTTGGTACCTGTAGTAATCACACACGCAAATTAGTAACAAAGAAGGAAAGAAGAACAACACACAAAACTAACTAAATAGATAGCCAAAACCGTTAGCTCCCCGGCAACGGCGCCAAAAAGTGATCGCTGCCAACTCCGTACCACTAAAAAGTAGCGAGAGAGGGTCGCAATAGCTTTTACCCGATTTGTAGGTCGGGATCGAATCCACAGAGAGCTAGGATTGGAATCGAGTATCAATTTAGCTTAGGATCGCGTATATGTTCTTAATTACACTTCTCATAATTTTTGGGGTTTTCTTTATATTCTACTATTATCAACAACTAATTATAAATGTAGCTAGATTATGCTAAACGAGAATTGCTACAAGTTATATCTAATGGTTTAAAAGGCACTAGGGTGGTGACCTTCACCTAGGTGGCTAATTGACGGGTAATTGTATCTAAGGCACGATTGACATGATTGGGGAAATATGTTATAACCGTTGCTCAATACTACCCACTCTACACCTCCCGGTAGAAAGAGTGGTTTTGCCCAATTGACTCCTCGAGACCAATTGGGTATGCATATTTGCCCAAGCAACTAGGGTTCAAGTCGGGTAGTTACTCTCTCGAGGTTTAACCCATTAATTGGGACTATCAAATCCCTTGAGTCCATCCCAATTCCTTGTTGAGTCAATTTTGGAGACTTAGGCTCTCTTTCTCAAGAAGAGCCCAAGTCAACATAGCACAAACTAGTGTTTACAACCACTAATTCAGAAATTAAACCATAAAATTGACCCAAATAACAAACACCTATAATCAATCTAACCATAAATCACAACACCCATCAATTACCCACACTAGGGTTGAGCCACAACCCTAGGTAATGGGTCTAGCTACTTATGCTTGAAGATAAAATCAGAAAAATAGATGAAGAGAAAGACATATTAATTAAGTACAAAAGTAAATACAAAATTTCGATAATTAAAAATACGTAAAGATGCCAAAAAATGGCTAAGAAAAATCGTCTCACGAGCTCAGCTACCGTATTGTAATATCTGATACCCTAAAATGGAAAAATGTTCTATTTATACTAAGCTAGAAAACTTGGACAAAAATGCCCCTGTGGGGTCAGTGCGGACCGCACAAAATGGTGTGCGGCCGCACTAGGCTCTTGACTCTAAAAAATTAACTCTCTGAACCCAGGCTGTGCGGACCGCACAGAATGGACTGCCGCCGCGGAGGCATCTAGCGCGGTCGGCACAAACACGACCCGGACCGCATAGGCTTGAACCTTGGCACTTGACATCTCTCTGAAGTTTGCTTCCGCGGACCGCATAAAATGGTGGTGCGGCTGCGATGTCTTCAGTGCGGGCCGCACAATATCTACTGCGGCCGCACTGCTTTGATGCCTTAAAATCCAATCTCTGAATCTCCCTAGTGCGGACCGCACAAAGTGTAGTGCGGCCGCACTAGGCTTGTTTGTCCTGAGTTGTCTTCTCTTTGATACTTGTGCAGGTTTCACTCCTTTTAAGCCGATTTTTGACATCTCATCACTTTTTTGCTCAAACCTGCAATCAAGCACAACTTATGAGCCTTTTGGGACTATTTTGTAAGAATTGATAACCAAAGCGTAAGCAAGAAGGAGCATGAAACACGTCAAAATCCCTAGTTATTAGTAGGCCTCGGGGATGGAGTGTCGATGAGGCCGGCTCCTGCTAGTGAAGAGGGCACCTCGAAGCCTGTCAAGGGTAATAAAAGGAAGAAAGAAGCTTCGATTGGATCTTCAGCTAAGGTCGACGCCACGGTCTCGGCTTCGGCTGCTATGGCAAGTCCTCGTACCGAGGATGAAGGTGATGATGATGATGAAGGCCTTTTGGTACAAAGGACGAGATGAGATTTAGATTCTCCGCAGGTCACTGGGTCGAGAATGGTTGATATAGACCAACCCCTTGCTGAGGAGACCCTCGAAGAGGGTGCCGACACAGCCCCTGAGTTCCAAGTCAGACATGGTATAGTCTGCGTTGATGATCCCGTTGCTGGTGGCTCTGGAGGGCCTGAACCCGAAGCTTCTCGGGAACTTAATGCTCTAGGTGTCTTTACTTTGGGCCATTCGTACTCACCGAGGGAATTCAGGGATGCACAGAACCCGAATATCGCCGATGTGAGGGCTTTTCTCGGAGGGAAAAATATGCTTGAAGACCTCCTCGCTGGCATCGACGAGAATATTAACCTTGATGCCCCCGTCGCTCTCGAGGAGGCGGAGAGGCTTCATCAGCACGTAACCCATTGGACATATCATTTGTGCTTTAGACCCCTGCGCTCTACTCTCTAACTTTTCTATGTTTTTGCAGGCTAAGAAGATGTATGACCATGCTTTTTCTAAGCTTCAAGGTGAGCTTTCATGCTGTGGGAAGGAGGTCGAGAAGCTTACCCCAGAGTTAAAAGAGTCGAAGACCTCCTCTGCCCGAAAGGAGGAAGAGTTGAGCAGGCTTCAGGCCAGTTTGGAGGGAGTGTGCCAGGAAAGGGCTGGCCTTGCTGAGCAGGTAACGCGGCATCCATGAACTCACCTTTTTATTCTTATAATTTGACGCTCACCTGCTTGGTTGCCTTTACAGATTGGGCAAAAAGATGCCCTCGTGGGGCGACTTCGGGGAGAGGCTGCTGCCAAGAATGCGGAGATCCTCAAGCTGAGGAGGCAAAATGAGGTCGCAACCTCGAAGAGAGACCTATTGCGGACAGAGTTGGCATCAATACAGGGTCTTCTTCGGAGTGCTCAGGAGGATGTTGCGGTACTTTCTGCGGCCAAGGCTGAGGCCGAGGAAAATGCATCTTCATATAAGAAGGATGTCGCTAGCGAATGAACAAGCCCAAGAAATATCACAGAGGACCGAGCATAAGCTAACTCGGGCATCGCTCACGCTCGTGCAAAGGCAAGGAGGCAAGCTCTCGAGAAGGCAAGCGCTAAAGGCGCCAATCTCTCAGCTGAGATTGAGGAAGCCCGAGACTTGGAGGAAGAATCGGCATTATCGGCCACTTCGAATGAGGGTTTTGGAGATGATCTGGAGAATAGCAATGGCGAAGAGTAGACCCGCGTCTTTATCCTTTCTTTTTTGTGTTTGAATTCCTCGGGGGAAAAGGTCTTGTAACGAATCCCCTTGTAAATATATTTTTGGCAATGTAAGAAAAAAATTTCTCCTTCAAGTCTTCGAATTTATTTTCAATGCTTATGTAAAGTTAGCTTGTTGAATTTTGATGTTGGCTCTTCGGAGCCCATATTTGGAGTAGTGGGGACCCTCGAGATCGGACACCATATCGAGATTAGGTCGATAGCTTTTAAGAATCGATGCTTGTACCAATAGAAATCCTCGGGGTCTCAACGGCTCCCGAGTGTCGCGTGGCAGTATCATTTATGTGCCACGGTTATAAAGCGACCGGGGTGGTCCCACCGGTGCATTCCCCAAAATAACACTGACATGGTCAGAATTAATTGGCCTTCAGGATAGGCGAACAGTCGCTGATTGCTCTATATATGCACTTGCTTATTTCATATTTGAGGACTCTGCTACTTTGAGTAACTATCCCTTTTATAGAGATCTTTTTTGTGCTAGTTCTCTTACCATTTCAAAAGCTTTCGCCCAAGCCTTTACCTTCCTTTTTCTTATTTTACCATAGCCATGGCCGCTACGTCCAAACCCGTTCACCACGGAGAGGAGAGTTCCGCCTCTGCTTCGCGCTCGATCGGTGGTACACCGCCAGTTTCTGGTGAGCTAACCTCGAGGTGCTTTATCACGAGGAGGGATCTTGCGCTAGAGAGACCTCCCAATGTTCAGGTCCATCGGGAGCATGCATCGAGGTTTATTTCCTTGATAAGGGAGGAGCACCTCGAGGCAGTTAGAAAAGACTGCAGACTGGAAGAAGAAGTAGTACTGTAGATACCTTCCCCGGAAGAGAGCATCATGGCTCATGTCGAGGGGTTTTTGAACGTATATACGTACCCCTTTACGTTGGGCCCCTTGATAGAGTCGTGCTCGAATTTTGTAGGAGATGTCGGGTTAACCTGGCATAGGTTCACCCGTCGTTTTGGAGGATAGTGCTGTGATAAGATATTTAGTAGATAAAGCCAGGCTCGAGTTTACCCTTAGTCATCTTCTTAGACTGCACCGGCCCTTGCATCATCGGGGCTTGATTGCTCTGCGTCATCGATCCACTCGGCCCTTTGTTTCCAGCAATGAAGAAGATGGGGACCGAGGGTGGATGTGTCGTTTCATCCGAGTGCGGACTATCGATATTATCCCTGCAGAGTTCATTCCATTTCTTGAGAAATGGAATTTCACACGTAAGTGGTACACTTGTGTTCTTATTGTTCTTGCCCATGGCGAAGGCAGACTTTGTAAAGATGCTTTCTCTTTCTTTTATTTTGCAGCCATCCCGTGGATGCACCATGAGGTTCCCGATCTGGCGGATTGGTCTCGGAAACTGGCAGCTTGCTCAACTAACGATGAGCGTAAGTGGCAAGATCTGGGCAAAGGTAGATGGGAGGCAAAACACCACGGTACGTGGTGTGTAGCTTGCTTTCTTCGAAAGGTACTTTCTTTCATGTGTACTAACTCCGTCCCCACAGGTATTGGAGATTTTTCTGAGATAAGGCTGAGCCCCCTCGGGAAGGAGGAAGAATTGTCGGCTTTGGGGTCAAGGACTAATAACAAGCGGAAGGAGTCTTCGGAGGACGAAGGTGCTCATAGCGAGGCAAGCCCTGCTCGAAGGCTCAAAGAAGATGTATCTATTGATCCTGCAGCGTTTGAGGCTTCTAGCCTTGGAAAAGTGGTTCCTCTCTTGCCACCGTCTTTATTTCCCGCCGAAGGTACTTCAAGGGATACAGGTGTTCAGCCGCCGTCCTCTCCCCCCGTCGAAGGTTCTTCGAGGGATGTTCGAGACCAGGGGCCGCCTAAATCAAGTAGGGTCTCGAGCGACCATGTCCCCGACGAGATTGGTTCGACTGGGGCCAGTGAGACTAGGCCAGTAGGTGCACGCTCAACCTTTTAGGAGGCTCAGCGGCTTTGTTCTGTGGTGAGCTTTGATCGACTTCGTCGATCTCCTGATTTTATATTTTCGTTTTTCTCATTGAGCTTCTTTTTCGCAGGTTTTTGACAAGCTCAAATCTGAGATGCTCCACTGTGAAGCCCGGTTAAGGAAAGCCTTGGATGGGGAGAAGTCCCTCAGGCTTCTTTGTGATGAAAGGGGAAAAAGAATTGAGGCACCTTCGGTATGAGGCGAACCGAAGCCTGAACTACGAAAGCCACCTTGAGAAACAGGTAACTTTTGCTCCGAGGGGATGCATGATCCTTTTCCTATCCTTAGAGATTAATATTTTGATACCTCAGTTGCAGAGCAAGACAGAGGATTTGGAGCTCTTTAGGGGCGAGGTTGGCCAGGCCAGGCGTGAGTGTAACGAGCTAAGCGCTCAGATAGATGCCCAAGTTGCGGCCAAGAAACATGTCTGGCCAAGGTTTCTACCCTCAAGGTGCAGCTCCGAAATGCCCGTGAAAATAGCTCGGTTCAGACGAGCAGGAATTCAAGGCTCGAGTCCGACCTTTTGGAGATGAAGGCCGAGGCTGTGGATGCCCGGGCAGAAGCTGAAGAGATCCGAGCTAAGGCTGACAAGAAAGTGGCTATCTATTTAAAAGATACTGCCGAAGCTCGGGCTAAGCTGAGAGGGGCTTCTGATCGAGACAGCAGAAGCAATGAATATGCCCGATGTAAATCTCGGAGGTAAACCCTCAAAGAGATTCACGCCAGGGGCTTCGATCTCTTGGAAGAGATAGCGCAGGCCAAGGCAGATGAATACGACGCCAAATTCCACATATCAGACGCTGAAGATAGTGGAGAAGGGGCTGATGGGGCCCCAGTCGCGAAGGGGAAAAAAGACTAGGCTTTTCCTTCTTGATTATTTGTACAGTGTTCTTACAGAACTTTGCAAATGGAGCTTTTTGTATTTTTTTCGCGTATGCATATAAAAGAAAACCTTTCGGTTTCACCTTTCATGCATTTCCCTCTGCTTGTGTATGCCTTCCTTTGTTTTGAATTTATATGTTTGTCGACGATTATCCAGGTGAACTGGACTTCGAGTAATAACCCTTAGGTATATAATTCGGCCCTGAGGCTTTGCCAGGCTGGCCCGTAGGCTCTTACGCGAAAGGTCGGTACGACTTTTAACATAGGTTGGTGTCACACCGCCTTTTTCCTTACTACACCTCGTAAGGAGTATAATAAAGGGAGTTATTTCCAACTTGAAGTGACAATCGAAACGGGATTTGTTATTAAGGAATTCAGAGTCGCCACTTGGGAGATTTATGGTGTCCCAAGTCACCGGTTTGAATCCCGAATCGAGGAAAGGGTTTGACTCTGTTAACAGTCCGTGAACCAGAAATCCGAGTAAGGAATTCTGTTAACCCAGGAGAAGGTGTTAGGCATTCCCGGGTTCCGTGGTTCTAGCACAGTCGCTCAACTGTCGTATTTGGCTTATTTATCTGATTCCAAAACATGTTTTAGCTTATGCTTTTTAACTTTGAACCGCTTTTATTGTTATTATTTTAAGAGAATTGCAACGTCGTGAAAACACGTCTCGAACCGCGTCACATAAATGCACCCGCGATTTTTGACACATTTCGACTTCGTTGGGATTTGGATTTGGGTCACATAAATGTGCACCCGTATTTGGGAAGGTAAAATCATTTAAATTGTGTGCCTAAAGCAACTACGCGTTGTTAACTTTGCGAGGGCCATGGAAAGTTCGCTAATGGCACGACTCGAATTCAAAGGATTAAAAAAAAATTAATTAAGCGAGGGCCATGCAATTGTCACTTTTGTTTGTCACGGCGCACCTCGACCTATTCTAACCAAATGGTTTTTAAACTAATCTGCGAGGGCCATGAACTACTTGTATTATGATATGGCTCACCTCAATTATTAAAGGGCTATCGATCATATGAGCAAATAAAGAGCTAGTTAGTTCTAAGAAAAGGCCAAAAGTTGAAGGTAAAAAAAAGAAATTGGGCTAGGCATGAAGCCCAACAGCCTATCGTGGCTAGTGAGGCCAATCAGTTTCCATTCACATGGACTCGTGGTCTAGAGCCCACATGATGACCCAAAACGTTAAGAGCTAAAGGCTGAATCAGCTCAAGTTCGAATCTCCACTCACACATAGTATATGAGATCCAAGACATTGACACGAGCCCTAGCCTTTTTGAGAAAAACTAGTGCAAGCATTAAAACAAACCACTGAACTTTCCATTTTTGATTTTAAAATCAAATTTAGTTCACAATCTTTCAAGCATTCAAGAACTCATGTGGGGAGTATAGGCAATACCCAGCTCAAGTGATTAAACCGGAATTCAGATCTTTGTCCATAAATTAACTTGACCATGCGATATACAAAACCAAATTCTAACCAAACTTAACAACTCTGTTGAATACTCAAGCCCAAAATAAGAGATCCAGACTCACATTTAAATCCATGTTAGACACATACTGATGCATTCATAAATTAGATATTGTGGAGACTGAATGAGACATGCTTGTTTTTGAACCTTCATTTCCAAATCAAAAGACAAACAGTTCAATTTTTATCCTAATTCTAATCTAACACATTCTCATGATGAGCATTCACATGTCAAAATTGAAATATCACTGAAGTACCTAGTTGTATAGTCACATTTCCCCTTTAACATGGATTCTATACTAATAACTACTCGAAAATTTAAAATTAAGCATGCTCCTCTCAATAGTAAGGGATACAGAAGTTGTCCTACATATTGATTTCCAAATGAACTAACTATCCAATTTTTGTGATCACATATAGTTTCCAGACCATGCCAAGCATCTAACACAACCTTCCATGCACATTCGATATTCATCACAATGAACTACAAAACTAGTGTTACTACATCATCCCATATTCAAAACAAACAGAGGAAAAAGATATAAGAAGATCAAACAACTTCAGAAGTGCAAAAACATTAAATAAACCACTGTATTATCACAGATTTCCACTTGAATAAACCAATCTCCATATTCAGCCATTCTCATACATTTGGAAGGTGAGATGAATACTTGGAACAACCAAAATAGGTACAAAACTCTGCAATGGAAGGGTAAATTCAGCAGTAATTGACCAGCAGAACAACCAGTAAAATCAGCTTTACACAAGCAATGATGTGCAGCAACCAAATTCAATGAGCCCAGCAGATTTTAAGATGATTTTGCAGACCAAATTCAAACCATTTTAATGTGCTCAAAATGTGACAAAGTTATTTTTAGGATTTGAGAAGAAATCAGAATTGTTGAAGATCCTAATGAACAGTAATTTTTTTTTAAGCCGCCTCTTTTTTAGTTTTTCCAGCTCTTGCCCAAAATCTTAGTTTCTTCCGCTTGCCTCTAAGGCAAGAAAGGGTGCCTTTATAGGCAAGGCATAGGAGCATGCCTTAGGTTTTTCATTTTTGCATTCAACCCTTTTTCTAATTCTTATTTTTAAGCTTAAGGAATCCCTCACTTAGTGACTGGTTGTGCCAAGTTAACTACAAAAGTCTAAAATTCAAAAGAACCCCCCACTAGAAGCTTCCTAGTACTGTTATCACAAGATTCTCCCGCCTAATTACCACAACACCCTCTTAAACCCTGAAAATTACCCTCTTTTTAACCCTATGCCAAATCGGGGCCTGATACAATTGGCCCAAACTAATGGGTTCAGATAAACCCATTCAAACCTTTTCTGGGTCTTTTAATTTTAGGAGGCTTTCTTTTTGTCAATGAAGAGAACAGTTTCACCAAGCTAAACAATCAAGGAAGTCCTCCAGGACTCGGTGAGTTTGGGTTTAATAAAAACAAAAAAAAGGAGAATAAAAGAAAGTTTTCAAATTTAACCGCTGAATGCCATTATTGACTTCACATGCTCGGACCAAACAGCAGGCCATGGAAAAAAATTGAAACAAAGTCCAAAAAAGTGGGGGGGCCAAACAGATGAATATAAATAAAAAATGGAAGGGCCACCCTAAAATACAAAAGATTGGGAAAGAGCATGAAAAAGAACTTAGCAAGGAAAGAAACCATCTTTTGAAGATGACGAATCAACAACTCGTATGAACCCTGGGAGCTTTGACCAGACTTGGCAACTACGTGGATGGGTCGGAACTCAACATTAATCAACAGGCTTTTGCCCAAAAGTCGTTGACTAATGTCAACTTCGATTCACAAGCAAGTCCAAAAATCATCGCGAAATTGAGACTGAAAGCTTGACAATTCCGGCTATTTGTGATTTGAGATTGAGGGGTTCATTGGGGTATTTTGTGATTGGGGGTTGGGGTTGATTTGGCCATGTTGGTGGCCGCCTGGTACGGATTTGGGGGTGTTCGAGCTTCGCTGCCCGCCGGAGATAGGAAGGGGTGCGGGGCGGCGCTGGGTTCGAATAAGGAGAAGACAAGGTACGGGGTTTCGAAGAAAATGAGATCTCTGGCCCCTTTGGATCATATTAATGGCTGAGGAGGTGGGTTTTGACCCGTTTGATGCATTAAATGAACGGCCCAAGATCTGACATACTTGAAACGGCGTCGTTCTGGTGGGAGGGGTCCGGACCGAGTCAGGGATGGTTTTGGGGGGGTAAAGCGTGATTTGGGCGAGTGTTTTAAGGAATTTTTGACTTGGGCTAGCCCAGAATTCGGGTGGTTTGAATAAGTAGACTCAGTTTCTTTTTTTCTCTTTTTTTTCTTCTCATCTTTTTTTCTCAAAAAATTAAACTAAAATCTAAACTAAATTATGAACCAAAATTAACCTATCAAAAATGCTAATTAATCCCTAAACAGATAATTATCACAAATAAATAATAACAAATTGAATAGAAAAAAAAACCAACCTAAAATCAAAAGTTAACAATTAAAGTGCAATTAAACCATTTTTTTGTGATTTTCTTTTGTAAAATTGACTAATTAGCTAATTAATTCTTAAAATGTCAAATTATAATCTAAATGCAAATGCCCCTATATTTTTTTCTGTGTTTTTCCTTAATGAAAATAAAATAAGCATGGCGCACACAAATGCACAACAAATTAACAGACAAAAAAAAATGCCACGAAAATCCACAAATTTGCAAATAATAAAAGAAATTATTTTGTTTTGAGAGCTTATGGGAGTAATTCATATAGGGCAAAAATGCCATGCTCACAGCTGCCCCCTTTTTGCTGGAAACACGAAGAGTTTTCGTGCACAAGATTAAGGTGAGGCGGATTAAGAGCGATTTTGCCCGTTTGAATACTCCGTGGGAACATTTCTGAAAATCGTCTGACCGAACCCTGCTTCAAAAGGTTCCTACATATCCTTGGCTAAAAAAGGCAATCAAGGTCAGTGTAGTATTCGGGAAGGTTTGGGTAAGCTGGGACTAACCAGGAGCTGTGATTTCAACTGCTGTTGTTGCTGCACTGCTCTGCGTGACACTCCTTATTCAACCGTGTCAAAATAAAAAAAAGCTAGCCTAACTATGAGTTAACAAAAAGGTCCTATCTATGTCTTCTAACTTGCTTTTGGTGTTGCCTTGAACTTGTATTCTCCCATGGAATTCTTGCGTTTGTTCCTTGCATTGTGATTGTAGATGTTTCGCCATTTCCTCCAGTGATGCTTGAGACCGCTGAGATTGAATATAATGCCTCCCATTCCT
This sequence comes from Nicotiana attenuata, assembly GCF_001879085.1. Lineage (NCBI taxonomy): Eukaryota > Viridiplantae > Streptophyta > Magnoliopsida > Solanales > Solanaceae > Nicotiana > Nicotiana attenuata. Next base: position 26,656 of record NW_017676950.1, read on the forward strand.
CCAGGTGGGCTCCTGATTGCTGACGTGAAAAGATTTATTCCCTTGTTCTCCGGGTAGGCTCCCTGATTGCTGAAAGCTTGAAAAGTAATTCCCTTGTTTCTCCAGGTGGGCTCCCTGACTGCAACGCTTGAAAGTATCCCCTGTTCTCCAAGCAGGCTCCTGACCTTCAACAAATAGACAAAACAAGAAAAATTTCCTGCCCCACGTGTGGTTGGCTGGCACATCATGTTTATAAATATAAAAAATTAAAGTGATAGAATTTGAATTGTACTTCCCTTTGTTCTTATCCAGGTGGGCTCTCTGATGCTTGAAGCTTGAAGATTAGTAATTCCCTTGTTCTCCAGTGGGATCCTGATTGCTGAATTGAAAAGCAATATCCCTTGTTTCTCCAGGTGGGCTCCTGACTGGCCAACAAAACAAGACAAACCAAAATTTTCTGCCTACCTTTGTGACTGGTTACATAGCATGTTATCCAAATATTAAAGCCAAAATTGGAATATGTACTTCCATGTTCTCCCCTAGGTGGCTTCCTGACTTGCTCGAAACTTGAAAAAGCATTCCCTTGTCCCAGGTGGGCTCCTGATTGGCTTGAACTTAAAGTATATTTCGCTTGTTTCTAGGTGGGCTTCCTGACTGCAACATAAATATACAACTAAAAGAAATTTTTTTCCTCGCAGTTTGGTGATTGGGTACAGTGCATGTTATTCAAAAATTTAAAAAGTTAAAAGGCTAAAAATTTGAATTGTTACTTTCCCTTGTCTCGCAAGGGTGGGCGCCTGACTGCTTGAAGCTTGAAAAGTAATTCCCTTGTTCTTCCAGGTGGGCTCCTTGATTGGTAACTTGAAAAGTAAATTCCCTTGTTTCTCCTAGGTGGGCTCCTGACTGCACACAAAAAAACAAAAACAAAGAAAATTTTCTGCCCCAAGTTTGGTGCTGGGTAAGCCATGTATCAAAATTAAAAATTAAAAGCTAAAATTTGAATTGTACTTCCTTGGTTTCTCCAGGTGAGCGCTTCTGATTTGCTGAAGCTTGAAAAGTCTTCCCCTTTTTCTCAAGTGGGCGCACTGATTAACGACAAAAACACAAAACAAGAAGAAATTTTTTTTCTGCACACCAGTTTGCACATAGGTAAGATGTTTGGTGAGTTTGGTTAGCAAGAGATTGTGTGTAAATGCCACTTAATGAACCATTAAATCATATGATGAATTAGTAAACTCAATGACAGTACGTTAGGATAAATATTAAACTAATCTTGGACTTAAATATAAAGAGCTGACCTATTCTCCAGGCGGGGAACCCCTGACTTCATAGTAAAACTACAGAATTGGACCCTCTTTTTTTGTTAAAAATCCAGATTTCCCTTTTTCCTTTTTTTTTTCAATATTCAGACTTCCTTTTTTCTCAAATTATCCTAGGAGTAAAATTCGTCAGACTATAGGTTTTCTATCTTAGGAGAATGATTTCATCAGACTAACGACAGTTATCGCTATGGAGAAAATTCCATTCATGAACTTAGGTCCTCCTTTTTCTCTTTTTTTATTTTTTTTTTTTTTGTTGTTTTTGTTTTGGTATCTAGGAGAAAGATTCTCATCTGCGACTAGATTTCTATCCTAGGAGAAAGTTCAATTCAAGACAGTCTTTTTTGTTATCTTTTAGGAGAAGATTCATTGACTATAGAATTTGATCTATGGAAAATTCATCAAGACTAGGTTGTTCTATCTTAAGGAGAAAGATTCATCAGACTAAGTATTTTGATCTAGAGAAGATTCAGCAGATCTAGGTTGTCTATCTAGGATATACAATTTCATCAGAACTAAGATTTTTATATCGTTTAGGAAGAATTCCATCAGACTAAATTTGATCTCTAGGAGAAAGTTTCATCAACTGGGTCTCTATCTTAGGAGAACAATTCATCTGACTAAAGATTTAAAACTCCTAGGAGAAGTTCATCAACTAAGGGTTTTCTATCTTGGAGAATATTCAGTCAGACTAAGATTTCTATTTGGAGAAAACTCCATCAGACTAAGTAGACTTTGTTCTTCATCCTAGGAGGCAAAAATGTTGAAAAGCAATGTGTTAGCATTTATAGCACCTAACATATGACATGGCAAATAGGCGAATGATTTGAGATAACGTCCCTTTTGTCGGCTCTCGCTCTTCTTTCCTTTTTCTTTTTCCTTTCTTTTTTCTTTTTTTTTTCTTATTGTTGAAACTCAACTTTCCTTGCACTTGCTTTGCTTCCCCTGTTTCCATAACAAGAGAAAACTTGTGAGTTTATAGTGTGGTTGGTTAGTTTGTGCCTTGAGACTTGAAGGCGGCCTGGTCTTCCGCATTTGCCAAGATGATCGACTTCCAACCACGATAGACGCTTTGCTTGTTCTGCCTGATTATCCTCTACTTGTTGCAGTTGCATGGCATTCCCCCCAATCCTTATGTTCTCATATGATCCGCAAGCACTGTCTAATGCTTCCACTTTCGTTACATGATTGTCTTTTCTATGAACTTAATCACTGGCCTCTGCCTTTGACGGCCTCTGTATTCGTTCCTTACAACCTCAATACCCCGCCTTGATAACACGGATTCCTCAGACTTGAGGAGAACCGTTGACCTCAACTACACTTCCCTTCACAGCTAGAAATAACCTCTCGATCCGTTCACCAAAGCACCCCTCCATCTGATATGTACGAAACCTTCATGTTTCCAATGAAAAATACCTTTGATGGCCATTCACGCCAACCCCTTCATCGTTGGCGGGTTTGTTCATCGGGAATGACAAAGGTCCAAGCCCCATTGCCATTTCACAAGGATGCCACGGAGGCAATGTTGATTGTGCCACGTTCAGTGTGCCTGCTATTTTTTCTGGAACTTATGATCGATTTGAATGTGGCCTAGATACCGTTTTGGTTCAAGATTGGAAACTGGTGGCAGATTTTTGAAGTTTCATTTCTCACTTATTATACCAAACAAACTCAGGAAGAGGGAGAAATAAACAAAAGGAATAGAGTAAAGGATAGATGAAAGAAAACTAACAACGTAGAAGCCTATCGGAGTGGACACCTGACTCTGATGACCTTGACATGCATCCCTGCCAGCTTTCTGTTAAACCAAATTCTGATTTCATCTCTGTTGTAACCTTTTCGCTGCGTGAAGCTGGGCCTTCAATGCTCCGCTTTATCCGATTTGAATCACATCCCTTTTTCAACTTGTGGGTGCCCGTAGGTTTTCACCTAATCAAGCCTTCTCTCATTTTGTGGTCTTTTTTCTCACTCACCATCGGCCTTAATGGTGCCGCGTGAAGGTTTTCACCAATAAGACCTCTACTCATTTTTGATTTCTGCAACAGCTTTCATCCCTTTGTGTACCCGTGAGGGTTTTTCAATTGAATAAGGCTCTCTCATTTTCATTTCCCTCGTTTAGACCGGAGGTTGTCCCGATTATGATTTCACGCTTACCTTGCTCGACTTGGCATCTCATCCGAAGACTGGTCGGAAGGTGCTTTTCTTTGGACCGCGTAAATGTGGGCTTTTAGATACGGGTTTAGAAGAAGGGGTACAAAGGCTCAAAACAATTCCAACATGGGTTCAAAATTACAAACTTTCAGAATCAGATTTCTCAGCAACAACCAACAACTTCTGCCCCAGTTCTTTCTTGGGGACTCTTGGACTTTTTATTTTCGGTGTGACTGAACCTCAGAGAGAGGCCTGCCTACCCGTACCCCTTTCACGGATCATGTCAAACTATTTCAGGTCATAGAAAACCTACCCTTCGACGTTGTTGCGAATCTTTCCTTTTTCTATCCAGCTTTTCTTTTCTTTCTTTTTATTTCTCTTTCTTTCTTCTTCTCTTTCTGTTCTTTTCTCTTCTTTTTTTCTTTTCTTTTCTCTTCTTTTCTTTTTCTTTCTTTTTTCCCTCTTTCCTTTCTCTTTTCTTTTTCTTTTCATTTCCTTTTTTCTTTTTTTTTCACTATTTTTCTCTTGTTTCTGCTCACGCTGATTTTCCCACGCTTTCGGGGCTAACGAATTTTATTAATTGATTCCGAAAGAGGGGCAAACGAAAGAAAATAAATCAGGCTCAAAGGGGTAACAAAGGATAAAATGTTTGGATAGAGACAAAACGCCTTCGTCATTCCAAATCTCCAAAACCATGCCAAGTACAAAACTATACAGTAAAACCAAAGCTGAGGAAAACACACATAATACCTATTTTTGACTGGATTCACATATTTGCCTTCTTGTAATTTTGTCAATTAGGGCAGCAGAAAACATGGTGCCCACGAACGGCCCCTGTAGAACTTGGGGCAAACTTGCCTTTGGCTTCAATCGATGTGGCATGATGCATTTCAACAGTATTTCTTTATGTTCCGTTTGCCCTAGTTGTCACCACAATTTGGGCTCGAAGTGATCTCCAAAATGCCCTTACTTATTGCCCTCGAATGTCCTTAACATCTTCAACTTTGTTTCATTGCTTCATTACTAAACGACTTTTAAAACCAGGCTGAGAATTATGCGTGCATGTCATGTCACCCAAGAACCAGCATGAAAAAAATAATTGTAAAAGGAGAAGAAAACTAAAACAAAAGACTAGAAATGGCAGAAACAGGAGTGCATTAGCTGGACGGTGAAAGAAGTTTAAAGCACAGCAAACAAACAGACAAAACCTAGACAGCACTAAACAAGCTATTACGCAAAGTGAAAAGATATAAGCGGGTTTGAGTCACAAGACAATATCCGGATTACAACCTTGAAAAAATAACCCGGACAACAGAAATGACAAAACAAATAAGTGACGACCAAAACTCCACTCTAGCTAACCAAGAGTTTTTGAGCGTCTTTCCAATCACCAAACTCGAACACTTAGCCCTGGATTGCTCATCAAAAAATTGCTGGAGCCTTCACCAATTTCAATATTATTGACTTCAATTCAAAAATTTTCTAGAGAATTCTCGTACTCCCTATCGTCATGGATCTTCCCCACAAAATTTGTGCATCATCATGTGCAAGCAAAGGGATTCTTGTGCAATGTTCTGAGTGCCCTGTCCTAGACCGCAATTATCCCTTCCTGATCATTCTTCTATCTCTCTTTCAATCTCGGCAAACTTTCGATAATCGTGTCCTGGGCATTGGAAATTATAATCCACACCTTTAGAAGGGTCAAAGCTTCTTGGCAACGCTTGTCCACATGATTCGGGAGGACTGGGGCAATCAGGTTATATTGATTTAGTTTCTCAAACAAGTCTTGCATTGATCTCCCAAGGGGGTGAAAGTTCCTGCTTCTGTGCCCTCTCTTGCTTGAAAAATTTTGGCTGCCGCGCAAACCTGCTCCAGGGGAATTCTTGTAGGCTCTTGGGGGTGGGGTAGGTGTTTGAGTTGGGTAAGCATTTTGTGGGGTGGGGGCGCCACCCATTGCGCTTGGTAGGATGGTTGGGGTATGTTTTGGGCATGGTGGACAAGAAGTGGGGATAGTTGTGGTGGGCTATATGGAGGTGTGAATGGGGTCGAGGTTTGGTTGTAATTATGGTGATGGGCCCCTGGACCAGGCTCTTGATTCAAACTACTGCCACATATTCCTTTCTTTTTCAAAAACTACCCTCCGTGCCGCTCTAAGTAGCCTGGTAAGTTTGCCTTGATTTGCAGAATAGCTCATGATTTGTTGGACTTAAGCCCTCCTCCACCATACTTCCCATTTTCAACTACTTCGTTGAAAGATTTTCCCTACTGCTGACATTGCAGTGACCATAGTAGGTGGGCCTCCAAAAGCCTGTAAGAAGTAAATTCAACCTTCTCCGCTTTCTTTCATTGGAGGATGACTTTCTTGCAGCCTGTTTCTCTCCACCCGGAAACCGTAATCCTGAAGCTTTCCTCGGGCTTCTTCTCGATTTTAGTCAGTGACAACGGTCCGGGAACCGATTTCGAGATGTACTGAAAATGGCCCGCAAAACGCTTGGGCCAAAATCAATCCAGTGTACCATCGGGCATGATCCTGTCGCGTGTAACTATTCCATAGGCCGCACCACTGAGCTTGACTAAAGTACGCCATCAATAATTCATCCCTTCCCCCAGCTCCTCTCATTTTGCTGCAGAATCCCTTAAATGGGCTACCGGATCACAATGTCCATCCATATTAAGTCAAACTTGGGGTAGCTTGAATCCTGCTGGTAACTGGAATGCATCAGGAAAACAGCACATCCTTGTAAGCCACACTGACTTGGCCAACCCAATCCTTGGCATGTTCCTGAAGGATTGCTCCAGGCTTTTTAACTTTTCGAAACATCTCTTTCCTGTTCCGGATTCTTAAAGCCGGCTTGTCAGTTTCCACCGGGAAGCTCAAAGTGAGGGGTGTAGGATATGCTCAGGAGCTTTAAAAGGTAGGCTCAGGAGGGTAGTACTGCTTCGTGAGTTTGAAACAAATGGCTCACTGGAAAGATTTTGCAATGTGGCAAGGTGGAGGCGCACAAGAACAGGGGTGATTTGGATGGAGGAGGGTTTTTGTTTGGGTAGTGGAGCTTGGGGAGGAAGGAGGTGGTGCCATAACACTGGTTGGTAAGAAAGGGAAAGTTGGCGAGGAATTCAGTAGGAGGCTCCTGGGTCTGAGCCAAAAGGTGGATATATGCTTGGATTGGCGGGATAAACTGGCCGCCGGCTGACCCTTAGCCCAGGCCTGATGCATCTCGGCCATCTGCTGCCTCAACCCTCATACATCTCTTCCCTCATTGCTTTGACATGCCACACGACGTCCTACCTCTTTTGACGGGTCATGAACTTGGTATCTTGATTCCTTGCCTATCATGTTCAATTTGTTTTTTGACCGGGTGTTTGTAGGATGGGTTGCCAGGAGCCAACCAACTAAACCACTGCCCTGGACTCCACTCCATCAACAACAACTTTGTTTAGGCAGTTAGAGCGTTAACAAGATAGATAACGCAACATTTGAAGGATGAATGCACCTAAGCAGTTAACCATTTCTATTATGACTTTGCTTGGTTGCATGCGTCATCCCGGCTTTTCATTTTTCTTTATTTGCCATGCTTTCCTCTCATTCTTCCATCGTTTTTCCATTGTTTGTTTTTCTTGCCTTTCCCCTCTTTTCTTTGTTTTCCTCTCATTTCACTCTCTTTTTACTTTCCGTTTTTGCCTTGGTTTGGTTCTTGTTCCCATTCTCGTCCCTGCCTCAAAATCATTTTTCCGCTCTTTTCTTTCCTTGTTCTCTTCTTCCGTTTTATTTCCTCTTGTTTGCCTTCATCCTTCGTTTGGTTTCTTATTTCTTTTGTCTTTCTTTTTCCTCTTTGGTTTTTCTTTAACTCTCGTGTTTTTCACCTCTTCTCCCTTTTATTCTTTTTTCTTGTTTTTCATTTTTTTTCATTTAGTTACGGTCGAATCCTATGGAGATTGCCTACGTATCACTATCCCCGCATGAATCAGACCGAGCGTAGTTTCGTGCCGAATATATGTAAAGTAGAAGCAAAAAATTTTTTGGGAATTTTCAATTTTATTGATAGCAAACTACGTCTATTACAAAGAGCTCAAAACTGACAGATTAAACAAACTAACAGACTCTGATGCAGAAAAAGAACCACAACTCCACCAATCCCCTTATTCTAAGCTTTTAAAACGAAAATACAGAACTAATCAACTGAACTGACTTTTAAACAGAAAAGAAATACAGACTCCAGTAGACAAAGGAAATACAGACTCAAATGAACAAACTTCTAGTAGAAAAGGAATACCAGACCTCAAAGACCCAAACCTCTAGTAGAAAAGGAAATAACAGACATAAGACAATCATGAAATAACATTAAAGCTTCCTGGTGCCCGTTGGGACATCGTTCGGTCTCGCGCGGCTATATGCAAGTCACCTTATTTTGGAAATTGTGCTCATCCTGCCATTTATTAAAGGTGTTGAATCCTTATTTTGACCTAAAGGGTAAAAAAACTGGACAGTATTTTTGTTCAAATTTCAATTTTAAAACAAACGGCCGGTTTTGCAGTTACGGCCTTTCAGCACTTCGGGGAGAAAGATTTTAAGGTTGTGCCTGCTAACCGTTTGAAACTGACTCAGGGTGGCTGTTCCTTGCAAAAATAGCCTTCCGGCGCCCTTTTTGGGGACATTCGGCTTATTTTAAACAAGAATGGCGGCACACGACTTATTCATGACGAAATTAAAAAAAAAATTGGCATTTTTGGCTATTTTTTGAAAAGGGGAGGTTGGACCCGATGAAGGGTTGCCTACGTATCTCCACGATCCGGTGAGAATCAAACCTGCGTAGTTCGGGCAAATAAAACCCAACTATTTTTTGAAAAACAAGACTCTTTTGTTTTTTGTTGGCAAATACACTATTTCTAGAAAGCAGATTTTTTTTTTTTTATATTTTCTTTTTCAGTGGCAATTAAACAAACTAATTTGAAAATAAAACTCTTTTTTTGTTTTCTTTTCCATTGGCAAACAAAATACTTTTCTTCTTTTTCATTCATTTTCTCTCAAAAATCCGGCAGCATTTTTCGGCACTACTTGGACATAGGTTTTTCTAGTATAGGTAAATTAACTCTCTACACTGCTATTTTCCTCTTTTTTCTCTTTATTTTTTCAAATTTTTTCCCAGACATTCAAAGCCGGTCAGCAATGCAGTCCAAAAACAAGATAAATGCCACAAGTAGGAATGCATCAGGACGGTCCATATCCGGGTAACAACCTGTCCTAGACCGGACCCAACCCCATAAGTCAAAATGCACGTGATGCAAATAAAGCGTTCCTACCTAGGGATCCGGCATGAGGTCCAAGTTTATTCTAAGTTCAAAACTAGGTAAGGTTCTAAGACTGTGTACCCGAGCGGACAACTCGAGTCGAGGAAGGGGGCTACGTAACTGGGGACCCGCGGAGTCGTCCGGCTTAGTAACTTGTTCCGCCCATCTTTCTTTATTTTCACAGGTATGACATTAATAGAATAGGGAGTCCTGCCACCAGTAAGCACATCCCAGGAGGTGGAGAAGAGAAGGGTTCGGCGCAGTTCATATATACAGTTCAAATAATATCCAAAGCGGAAAGCATTTAGAGCATTAGGCCAGGAAACATGTAGGAAAATCAGATAAAGCCCAAAACATAACAATATTCTAAAAAGCTCGAATTCTTAACCCTGAACCGACAGTTCTGGTTTGTCTCCCCAGCAGAGTGCAAGAGCTGTCACACCTCCTTTTTCCTTATTACACCCTAAGGAGTATAATAAGGGAGTTATTTCCAACTTGAAGTAAAACAATCGAAACGGATTTGTTATTAAAGGAATTCAGAGTCGCACTTGGGAAGATTTTAGGTGTCCCAAAGTCACCAAGTTTGAATCCCGAATCGAGGAAAGGGTTTGATTACAGTTACAATCCGCGAACCAGAAATCCGAGTAAGGAATTCTGTTAACCCGGGAGAAGTGTTAGGAATTCCCCGGGTTCTGTGGTTTCTAGCACGGTCGCTCAACTGTCTATTTGGCTTATTTATCTGATTCCAAATATTTTTAGCTTATGCTTTTTAACTTTGAATCGCTTTTATTTACTATTTATTTTAAGGAGAATTACAACGTCGTGAAAACAAAACGTCTCAGTAACCGCGTCAACATTAAATGCACCCCGCGATTTTTGACACAATTTCGACTTCGTTGGGATTTTTGATTTGGTCACATAAATGTGCACCCGTATTTTAGGAAGGTAAAATTATTTAAATTGCGTACCTAAAAGAAACCTACGCGTTGTTAACTTTGCGAGGGCCATGGAAAAGTTTCGCTAATGGCACGACTCGAATTTCTATCTAAGGATTAAAACTAAAATTAATTAAGCGAGGGCCATGCAATTGTCACTTTTTGTTTGTCACGATAGCGCACCTCGAACCTATTCCTACCAATGGTTTTTAAACTAATCTACGAGGGCCATGAACTACTTGTAATTATGATGTGCTCACCTCATTATTAAAGGGTTATCGATCATATGAGCAAATAAAGAGCCAGTTAGTTTTAAGAAAAAGGCCAAAAGTTTGAAGGTAA
>NW_017676951.1:0-2504 GCF_001879085.1 Nicotiana attenuata
ATGCGTATGTGTATTGATTATCGCCAGTTGAACAAGGTTACAGTGAAGAACCGTTATCCTTTGCCTCGCATTGATGATCTGTTTGACCAGCTTCAGGGCGCACAGGTGTTTTCTAAGATTGACTTGTGCTCAGGTTACCATCAGTTGAAGATTCGGGAGCCAGATATCCCGAAGACTGACTTCAGGACTCGGTATGGTCATTACGAGTTCCTTGTTATGTCATTTGGTCTGACCAATGCCCCAGCAGCTTTCATGCATTTGATGCACAGTGTGTTCAGGCCATATCTCGACTCGTTTGTTATTGTTTTTATTGATGATATTCTGGTGTATTCCCGGAGTCGGGAAGATCATGAGCAGCACCTGAGGACCGTGCTTCAGACCCTGCAGAGAAGAAGTTATATGCAAAGTTCTCAAAATGTGATTTTTGGTTGAGTTCTGTGGCATTCTTAGGCCACGTGGTTTCGAGTGAGGGCATTCGGGTGGATCCGAGGAAGGTAGAGTCCGTGCAGAGTTTGCCCAGGCCGTCCTCAGCTACCGAGATTCGCAGTTTCCTTGGTTTGGCGGGCTACTACCGTCTTTTTGTGGAGGGATTTTTCATCGATTGCGGCCCCTATGACTAGATTGACCCAGAAGGGTGCCCCATTTCAGTGGACAGAGGAGTGTGAGGCGAGCTTTCAGAAGCTCAAGACAGCTTTGACTACAGCCCCAATTTTGATATTGCCTACCGGTTCGGGGTCTTATACTGTCTATTGTGATGCCTCGAGAGTTGGCCTCGGAGCGGTGTTGATGCAGGACGGTAGGGTGATTGCCAGTGTCCAGACAGTTGAAGATACATAAGAAGAATTACCCTGTCCACGACCTTGAGTTAGCTGCTATTGTTCATGCCTTGAAGATCTGGCGCCATTATTTGTACGGTGTGCCTTGTGAGATCTATACTGACCACCGGAGTTTGCAGCACTTATTCAAGCAAAAGGATCTAAATTTGCGCCAAAGGAGATGGTTAGAGTTGCTGAAGGACTATGATATTACTATTCTGTATCACCCGAGTAAGGCCAACATGGTGGCTGATGCCTTGAGTCGTCGGGCGGAGAGTTTGGGGAGTTTGGCATATTTACCAGCTTCGAAGAGGCCTATGGCGATGGATGTTCAGGCCCTAGCCAGCCAGTTTGTGAGATTGGATCTTTCGGAGCCCAGTCGCGTTCTAGCTTGTGTGGTTTCCTGGTCTTCTTTATTTGATCGTATCAGGGAGCGGTAGTATGATGACCCTCATTTGCTTGTCCTTAAGGACAAGGTTCAGCGTGGTGATGCCAGAGATGTGACCATCGGAGATGACGGGGTATTGAGGATGCAGGGCCGAATTTGTGTGCCCAATGTCGATGAGCTTCGAGAGTTGATTCTAGCAGAGGCCCATAGCTCGCGGTCCATCCATCCGGGTGCCGCGAAGATGTACCAGGACTTGAGGCAGCACTATTGGTGTAGGCGGATGAAGAAAGATATAGTTGGGTATGTGTCTAGATGCCTCAACTGCCAGCAGGTGAAGTATGAGCACCAGCGGCCGGGTGGGTTGCTTCAGCAGATAGAGATTCCGGAGTGGAAATGGGAGCGCATCACCATGGACTTTGCATCAGGACTCCCACGGACCTTGAAGAAGTTTGATGCCATTTGGGTTATTATGGATCGGCTGACCAAGTCCGCTCATTTCATTCCTGTGTGTACCACTTATTCATCGGAGCAGTTGGCGGAGATTTATATCCGGGAGATCGTCCGTCTGCATGGTATTCCAGTTTCTATTATTTCAGACAAAGGTACTCAGTTTACATCGCGGTTCTGGAGAGCCGTGCAGCAGGAGCTAGGTACTCAGGTGGAGTTGAGCACAGCATTTCACCCCCAGACGGACGGACAGTCTGAGCGCACTATTCAGATTCTTGAGGATATGCTCCGTGCGTGTGTGATTGAGTTTGGAGGGTCTTGGGATCAGTTCTTGCCATTGGCGGAGTTTGCTTACAACAACAGTTATCAGTCCAGCATTCAGATGGCGCCGTATGAGGCTTTATATGGTAGGAGGTGTAGATCTCCGGTGGGTTAGTTTGAGCCGGGTGAGGCCAGGCTATTGGGCACAGAGTTGGTTCAGGACGCATTGGAGAAGGTTAAAATGATTCAAGATAGACTCCGTACAGCCCAATCCAGACAGAAGACCTACATGGATAGGAAGGTTCGTGATGTTTCGTATATGGTTGGTGAGCGGGTTCTGCTTCGGGTCTCGCCTATGAAAGGCGTTATGAGATTTGGGAAGAAAGGGAAGTTGAGTCCGAGGTTTATTGGCCCTTTTGAGATATTGAGGAGAGTTGGGGAGGTTGCCAATGAGCTTGCGTTACCTCCCAGCCTGGCAGGGGTTCATCCGGTATTTCATGCTTCGATGCTCCGGAGGTATCACGGTGATCCGTCGCACGTGTTGGATTTCAGTTCAGTCCAGTTGGAGAAGGATCTATCCTATGTTGAGGAGC
>NW_017676951.1:4622-28131 GCF_001879085.1 Nicotiana attenuata
TGAGGGGCGTTTTGGTCATTTTACCTAAATTTGCGTCTTAGCTTTAAATTAAATAGTAGAATCAGTTGCTTGTGACGTTATTTGCGATGTGTAATTGAATTAAATAGATTTGGGCCATTTGGAGTCGGATACTCGTGGCAAAAGCGTGGTTTCGAGTTGATTTTGGAGCCGGTTTGAGGTAAGTGGCTTGTCTAATCTTGTGTGGGGGACCTTTCCCCTTAGGATATGATATTGGTAATTGAATGCCTTGTACGTGAGGTGACGAGCGCGTACTTGAGCTAATTGTTGAAAAATCCGGTTTTACTTTAAATATTTAGACTGAGTTTCTTTCTTATATGCTTTATTTTTATTTGCAATTATAGACTGTGTTAGCTAGAAAAGCATGCTTAGTTGTTCCAAATTGCCTATCTGCTCAAGTTGCCTTGTTTGTACTACGTGAATAGCATCTTAGGCTAGAACTACCTGTTGCCTTGTATCTTTGAACTTCATTTCTGGATGTCTTCTTGTTGTGACTGCGTATTTACATTGGGACTACGGATGTGGGATTCCGGTAGCTCCCCCCCCCCCCCCTTATTTGTTTACTTTGGGACTGCAGCTTCGATTCCTAATAGATCCCCCTGCATATTTACTTTGGGACTGCGGGTTAGATTCCCGATAGATCCCCCTGCATATTTACTTTGGGACTGCGGGTTAGATTCCCGATAGATCCCCCTGCACATTGATAGTTGGACTACGGGACGGAATCCCGGGAGATCCTTTGGATATACTCATATGGTGGACTACGGGACGGTATCGCGGGAGCTCCTTGGACAGTGGATGAAAGGGACTACAGGACGGTATCCTGGGAGATCCTCGTTGTTGGTATTGATATTGAGCTGTTTTACTCTGTGTTATCTTATTCTCTGAGTGTTAATTGTTGCCTTGTATAACCTGTCTTACTTCATGGTTGTACTCATTATTTTCGTTTATTTCATGTTGTTGCAAGATTTATTATTATGCTTATTCTCAGTAGGGCCCTGACCTTCCTCGTCACTACCCAACCGAGGTTAGGCTTGACACTTACTGAGTACCGCTATGGTGTACTCATGCCCCTTCTGCGCATGTTTTTCATGTGCAGATCCAGGTACTTCATCCCAGGCGTATCACTATCGAGGAGGAGAGATCTAGCAGAGACTTCGAGGTACATCTGCCGCGTCCGCAGACCAGGAGTCTCTATCTTATTCTAGCTTTAGCAGTTAGCCTTTCCTTTCGTACTTTTGCTTTAGACATTCTGGAGTTAGAGCCGTGTATTACTTTCCGTTAGCTTGTGTTCCCGTGAGTTTTCGAGTTTTGGGATGATATTGTAGACTTCCGCATTATTGGGTTGTATATGCCGAACAGCATTTATATACAATTACCCTTCTAGTTTGTTTAGTTTAATTATTTGTTTCCGCAATTTATGCTATTTCCGCATTGTTAGGCTTACCTAGTCGTAGGGAGTAGGTGCCATCACGACATGTTCACGGAGGGCGAACTGGGGTCGTGACAAAAACACAGAGCAAAAACATTAAAAAGGATTAAGGAAAACTACAAATCATTTGAGACATGAGAATAATACTCCTCAATTTCTCGATATATCTCATCATCATCTGAATCAGAGATAATTATAGGATACCCGGGCAAAAGACCACAAAGTCTCACGTGATCATTTTTTAAAATGTTAAAATCAAAACGCAACTGATTTTGTTCAATTATTATTCTATCCATAAGATGAGTAAGATTCTTTAAGCTATATTCGAGCTTAGCCCAGTCGTCCCTGTTGGGATACTTAAAAGAATCAATGTTTTGGACAAACTTGTCGAACGAGGTTGAAAAACCTTCAGAACTGCCTTCTACATTCTGCCTGTTCTGGAATGATTTCTCAGCAAAAAATTGAGGTCTTATTTTTTCCCAATCAGCTCTTATTTGCTCCCACTTTTGCATAAGTTCGTCCATAGCATGATTCCTGCTTCCGCTAGCATCAGACATGGTTTTTTTGAAAAAGCTAAAAGGATAATGAAATATGATAGAATTTTTCTATTGAACTGATTATTTAATATAGACAGAGTGTGCACCTACTAATTTAATACGTATAAATGAAAAGGTAACTTTTCAGGTCTGTTTGATGTTTTTGGTTCAGAGAAATGAAATTTCCAAGTAAAGTAGGTAGTTGTGACTTGTGTGACAGTAATAATTACATTTTCTGTCATTTCACAGGATTCTGTATCTTATGGATAGAAATTTGGATTTTATATTTAACAGCTTTATATTAATGAAGTATACTGGAGTCTATATTGCTTTTGCAAACGACGCGCCATTCATTAAAGTGTACCTCCAATTGCTCCAGCATATTATACTGGAGATTTACCAGTTGAAAGCATATCTTCTGCTTATTTTACTGGAAATGGACAATCCTGATATAATAAATTAGATTTAGTAATTTATTTTCTTTATTTTGCGCTATACACGGCTTTTTATTATGATGTAATATCAATTTTCATTACATCACATATAAGAAAATATAACCATTAGGTGCACTCTTTTATGCATATAGTACCACATATTATATTATACATTGGTAGTTGTGTCACAATAATAATGGCATTCTCAGTCATTTCATAGGATTCTAGTATATTTTATGGATAGTAATTTGGATATCATATATTACAGCTTTATACTAATGAAGTATACTGGGGTCCATATTGCTTTTGCAAACGACGCGCAATTCACTAAAGTGTACCTCGAATTTCTCTTGTATATTCTACTGGAGATTTACCGCCTGAAAGAATAATCTTCTGTTATTTGTACTGGATATGTAAAATTCTGATATAATAAATTAGATTTAGTAATTTATTTTCTTTATTATGTGCTACACATAGCTGTTGCAAACGACGCACCATTCACTGGGTACCTCGAATTTCCAAACAACGGGCCATATATTAGCTCGAATTTCAAAATACATAATCGTTAGGGTTTAATCGGTTGTTCTTGAGATTTAATTTTTGAAATCTCAAGCTTAATTTTGAACAGTTGATGTTTTATGGGTAGAAAGCACTCTCTCATCAAG
Source organism: Nicotiana attenuata (assembly GCF_001879085.1). Lineage (NCBI taxonomy): Eukaryota > Viridiplantae > Streptophyta > Magnoliopsida > Solanales > Solanaceae > Nicotiana > Nicotiana attenuata. The sequence continues at coordinate 7,708 of NW_017676951.1, forward strand.
CGTAAAAAACGTATTCATCCAATCTCAGTGTCATCAGATTTTTCTAATTTTTTCATGGATAACGAAAATTATTCTCTTACAATGGCAGAATCTTATATGAAAGATGATCCAAGTGATCATGCAGTTGGTGTATCTGTAACGACCCGACCGTTCCTTTTGCCTTTTAGAACCCCGTTCCCCTAAATAAAGCCTTCCGTACTTGCTTTAACTAATTTACGACTTGCGGGGGCGATTGGTTCGGGAATTGGAAGGGTTTTGAGTAAAATATGCTCATTTGCTTCTTTAAGACTTTCTTAAAAGACCAAGTTTAACTTCGGTCAACATTTTGGGAAAACGGACCCAGATTCGTGATTTGACAATTTTTAAGGGTCCGTGGGAAAATATAGGACCTGGGCGTGTGTCCGGAATCGAATTCTGAGGTCCCTAGCCCGAGTAATGAATTTTTATCTAAAATTGTTTAATTGAAGCTTTAAGGAATTAAAGAAGCTAAGTAATCATTGATTCCCTAGGTATCGGGCTCGGATTTTGGTTCCGAAGCTTGGTACAGGTCCGTAATGTCGTTTAAGACTTGCCCGTAAAATTTGGTGTCAATCCGAGTAGTTTAAGGGCGTTTTGACCCGTTAGAGGAGAATTAAGAACTTGAAGATTCAATAGTTTGATTCATTTGGTTTTAGCGGGGTGATTCCAGGATTTAGCATTGTTTTGAGTGATCCGAGGGTTCGAGTAGGTCTGCCTCATGATTTCAGACTTGTTGGTATGTTCGGGCGGAGCTCGGGAGCCCCGAGCGTCAAACGAGCGAGGTTCGAGCGAAGTAGAAAAACTTAGGAAGAGCTGAAGGTTTTGTTGCTTCTGTCATAACGCATCTGCGGTTCTTGCGCCGCAGAAGCGGGATCGCAGATACGTTCAGGCCATCGCAGAAGCGGAAAGGGCAGGCCAAGGGGAAAATCACAGAAGCGGCCCAGGGACCGCAGAAGCGGTTCCGCTTATGCGATCCCCAGACCGGCTTCTTCCTTTTTGTTCAATTTCCAGGTACATATTCTAAATCTATCATGATGTAGCTCTCAAGTTGGGAGTGAAAATAAAAGCCATGCTGATTTCTTCTATTTTTGTGTTCATTCGATTCAATATAGTTCACTTAGCCTCATTGATTAGATAAATCTTCATGTTTTGTAATTAACTAGAGACTGCTTGAACTCATGAGATACATTTGGATCTGCTGGTTATGTTATCTGTAGTGTAGGTTAATTTAGCAATCTATATTAGCTAAATGCAGGGGTTGTTCTAGGAATTGTAGGTTATACCACCATTTTTGTATTCGATTATGTGTAGCACTTGAGTTTGATGCATGAAGTTCAGCATATGTTGAATCTAGTTGTTCCATGTTTAGAAGTGTTAATAAAAGGAATCCAGGACTGTAATGTTGTGCGGTTTCATCAGATCAGTCTGCTTTGGGTTTTAATTTGTGATCCTGTAATTAGAAGTTCAATTAAGTGATGAGTTTAAAGGGGAGTGGGATACCTTATTTTAATGGAATTAGAACGTGAATAATTTGTGAAGCATGTAATATTTTCTGCATATTAAATTGTTAGATCAAATTCATGTGGCATAATTCCTTAGCTCTACGTCTCTTTGTTGTCTGTTTGGGCTCGATTCAGGGGTAGTCTACCCCCCAGCCTCGCTTTGCAAAGTTTGGGCCTCCTATGGGCCTGAACGTCGGGGGACTTCGAGATAAGAGGGAAGCCGCAGAAGCGGCCCAGTAACCGCAGAAGCGGTTCCGCATATGCGGGCCTCAGACCGCAGAAGCGGTCCAATCCCCTCTTGCCCAGTTCCGCAGATGCGGGACCGCAGATGCGGTCCCCTAACCGCAGAAGCGGAAATCGCTGGGCAGTGGCCTTCATTTAATTCGAACTCAAGAACCATTTTTTCATTTTACACTCCACACTTAGGCGATTTGGGGGCTTCCAAAGAGAGGGTTTCAACGTAGCACTTCAAGGTAAGTTACTCTCATTCATTATTAGTTTAAACACATGTATAATTGGTAGATCAAACACTAAAAATTAGATAAAATCAAAGGGTTAGAGCTAGACCTAGGGTTTTAATAAAATTAAGATTTAAGCACGAAATTTGTTATGAAATGGACTAGAATTTATACATTATTGATCCTTAGGTTGTACAGAACAATTTCCTTCGAAAAATATCGGAATCCGGGCACGTGGGCCCGGGGTCGGAATTTAGGAAACTTGTGGAAAAGGTTGGAAAATTACTTAAATAGATAGAATTCGACCTTTTAAGCCTTTATTGACTAGTTCTTAACTATTTTAACTAGTTTGTGATCGTTCGGCTCCGAACTAAGAGCTTGGGCTTGTTCTTGATATTGGGGAGCGCGCTTTGGAGCGAGGTGAGTCTCTTTTCTGACCTTGTAAGAGGGAATTGTCCCCATAGGATTAATAATTGAGTAATTGTTGCTAAATGCGGGGGCTACGCACACGCTAGGTGACGAGAGTCCGTGCGTAGCTACTACTATGGTAATGGTCCGGGTAGTTTAGGAACCACACCATGCTTATTTTACATGACTCTCTATATTATCTTGTTACTACGAGCACCTAGGATATGCTAGAGATTTAAAAAGGGAATAAGAACGTACTTGTATAATTGTTGAAGTCTTGCTTGGCATTAATGACTATTGATGTGCCTTGTGTGTATACTTGATATTTCTTCTTATTTGTGGATCGGGCTAATCGCCTCGGTATGAATAGATGCATCTATAGGCGCGCCGTCGACCCTCGACAAGTGCACAGTCTATTTCTGTTGGATCGGGCTGTCGCCTCGACATATTTGCGCATTCTTATATAACTTTTCCTGAGATTGTTAAATCTTGGTACTGCTTTTCATGAATGCATTGATGATTGTAACTGTAGTAATTGATTAATCGGAATCCTAGCGAGAATATGACTTATATGCCTTGTTGTAACTGCTGCCTATTAAAGATTTTCATTGTTAAACTTATACTCATAATATTATCTGACCCTAGTGAGTATCAAGTCGACCTCTCGTCTCTACTTCTTCGAGATTAGGCGGGATACTCACTGGGTACATATTGTTTATGTACTAATACTACGCTTCTGTACTTAAATGTACAGGGACTGAGGCAGGTGGATCCGGTTATTTCTCTGGTGCGCATTCGTGAGCAGGCTTGGGACTTCTACAGTGAGCTGCTTTCCTTCCATGTCGATCCGCAGCCGAAGAAGTCTTTCTTTTGTATTGTTATTTTCTGTCTATTCGGATCCAGACAGTAGGGTAGTGTGGTATTCTTTTGGATGTATATTCTACTAGTTGCCCGTAGCTTGTGACACCAGGTTCTGGCACACACTTTGGTAGACGATTATTTTGGGGTTGTGTAATCATATTATTACAATATTCAGTTCTTCTGGTTTAAATTCCAATTTGAGTGTTTATTTCACTTATTTTAATTAAGAGCAACATAAGTATTTTATAAATGTTTCCGCAATTGGCTTGCCTAATAAGGGTGTCAGGCGCCCTCTGAGAGGGAGGAGCTGCGGTACCAGTTTGAGCAGCTCGAGCAGGCAGATGTCTGTGACTGACTATGAGGCAAGGTTTTCCGAGTTGTCCCGCCATGTACTGATGATACTTCCTACAGATGCGGAGAGGGTGCGGAGGTTTGTCGCTGGATTGCAGCCCGGTATTCGATTTAGTATGGCTCGAGAGATGGAGATGGGCACAGAGTATCAGCTAGTGGTCGAGATTGCTCGTCAGATTGAGGGATATCGCCAGAGGGGTAGAGAGCAGATACAGCGGGATAAGAGAGCTAGGTTCTCCGGCGGGTTCAGGGTGCCCCAGCTAGGGGCAGAGGTCAGTATGGGAGAGGCCAGCCTAGTAGGCCACCAGTTTCAGCACCACCTCCTACCCGGGGAGCTCTAGCATGCCCCTATCTCAATGCTATGCCAGAGGCTTCCTACCGCCAGCCAGCCATTCAGGGTTCCTCCAGTGGGTATTCAGGTCCCTAGGGTCCTCCTGATTCTTATTTCAGTGCCATGCCAGATGGTTCATGTCGTCCACCGGCTATCCAGGCTTCTTCCAGTAGTTCTACGGGTTATCAGGGTCAGCCATCAGGGCAGCAGGTCGCCGCCCCGCGCTGTTGTTTTGAGTGCGGAGATCCCGGTCACATGAGGAGATACTTCCCCAGGCTTCGGGGCAAGGCAGTGCAGCAGCTTCAGCAACCCATGATTCCGGCACCAGCTGCCCAGCCACCTAGGGGTGGAGGGCAGACGGGTAGAGGCCGTCCTAGAGGTGGAGGCCAGACAGAGAGAGGTCAGCCAGCTACTACTCAGTCAGGTGGAGGTCAGACAGCCGGTGCTCCAGCCAGGTTCTATGCTCTTCCAGCCAGGCCGTATGCATTGGCCTCAGATGCCGTCATCACAGGTATTTTTCCCGTTGGTGGTAGGGATGCTTCGGTATTATTTGATCCACGGTCTACTTATTCATATGTATTATCTCTGTTCGCTCGCTTCCTGGTTATTCCTCCTGAGCCTTTGGGTGTTCCTATTCATGTGTCCACTCCTGTAGGTGATTCTGTGGTTGTGGATCGGATCTACCGGTCCTGTGTGGTCACCTTCTGTGGTCTCGAGACTAGAGCAGATCTTATGTTGTTGGACATGATCGATTTCGAGGTCATCTTGGGCATGTATTGGCTATCTCCATATCACGCCGTCCTTGATTGCCATGCCAAGACTGTTTCACTAATGATGCCAGGATCATCGAGATTGGAGTGGAAGGGTTCCACAGTTGACATGCCTAGCGGGGTTATCTCTTTCCTGAAGGCTCAGCACATGGTTGGAAAAAGGTGTTTGGCTTACTTAGCTTATGTTCGAGACACCACTGCAGAGTCTCCGACGATTGATTCAGTGCCAGTAGTCCGAGAGTTCGCCGATGTGTTTCCTTCTGATCTTCCAGGCATGCCTCCGGATCGTGATATTGATTTCCCTATTGACTTGGCCCCAGGCACTCAGCCTATATCTATTCCACCGTACCGTATGGCCCCTAAGGAGTTGAAGGAGCAGCTAGAAGAGTTGTTAGCAAAAGGGTTTATCAGGCCCAGTGTATCGCCTTGGGGCGCGCCAGTGCTATTTGTGAAGAAGAAGGATGGGACCATGCGGATGTGCATTGATTACCGCCAGTTGAACAAGGTCACCATCAAGAACAAGTACCCGTTGCCACGTATTGATGATTTGTTCGACCAGCTGCAGGGTGCTAGGGTGTTCTCTAAGATTGACCTGAGGTCAGGATATCATCAGCTGAAGATTCGGGACTCGGATGTTCCGAAGACTGCATTCCGGACTAGATATGGCCATTATGAGTTTCTAGTTATGTCCTTTGGCTTGACCAATGTGCCAGCAACATTTATGGATCTGATGAACATGGTATTCAGGCCTTATATTGATTCCTTTATCATCGTCTTCATTGACGACATCTTGATATACTCGCGTAGCCTGGGAGAGCACGAGCAGCATTTGAGAGTAGTGCTACAGACCCTGCGAGAGCAGCAGCTGTATGCTAAGTTCTCCAAGTGTGAGTTTTGGCTCGAGTCAGTGGCATTCTTGGGGCATATTGTGTCCGGATAGGGTATTAAGGTTGATCCCAAGAAGATTGAGGCAGTTCAGAGTTGGCCACGTCCCACTTCAGTGACCGAGATCAGGTGTTTCCTGGGATTAGCAGGTTATTACCGGCGATTTGTGCAGGGCTTTTCATCTATTGCATCACCCTTGACTAGACTGACCCAAAAGGGTGCCCCATTCATTTGGTCCGATGATTGTGAGGAGAGCTTCCAGAAGCTCAAGACAGTTTTGACTACGGCACCAGTTCTTGTATTGCCTTCCGGCTCGGGGATGTATACTGTATATTGCGACGCCTCACGCGTTGGTTTGGGATGTGTGTTGATGCAGGAGGGGCGAGTTATTGCATATGCCTCGCGTCAGCTGAAGATTCACGAGAAAAATTACCCTGTGCACGATCTGGATATGGAGGCACTATTTGTATGGGGTTCCTTGTGAGGTTTACACCGACCACCGCAGCTTACAACATTTGTTCAAGCAGAGGGATCTCAATTTGAGGCAGTGCAGGTGGCTTGAGTTGTTGAAGGATTATGACATCACTATTCTTTATCATCTGGGCAAGGCGAATGTGGTCGCGAATGCCTTGAGCAGAAAGGCGGAGAGCATGGGTAGCCTAGCATTCATTCCAGCGGAGGAGAGGCCACTAGCCTTGGACATTCAATCCTTGGATAACAGGCTTGTGAGGTTGGACATTTCATAGCCCAACCGAGTTCTAGCGTGTGTGGTCGCCCAGTCTTCGTTATTGGGGGAGATCAAGGCCCGACAGTTCGATGATCCACATTTGGCAGTCCTCCGGGAGACGGTACTTCAGGGAGGTGCCAAGGAGGTTTCTATTGGCGAGGATGGTGTGCTGCGACTCCAGGGCCGCCTATGTGTTCCTAATGTTGATGGTGTCAGGGAGAGGATTCTAGAAGAGGCCCACAGTTCGAGGTACTCCATTCACCCGGGAGTTACGAAGATGTATCTTGATTTGAGGCAGCACTACTGGTGGCGGGGGATGAAGAAGGACATAGTGAAATATGTGACTAAGTGTTTGAATTGCCAGCAGGTCAAGTATGAACATCAGAGACCAGGCGGCCTACTTCAGCGGATGCCTATACCAGCGTGGAAGTGGGAGCGCATTACCATGGATTTTGTAGTTGGGTTTCCGCGGACTTTGTGGAAGGTTTCGGTGTGGGTCATAGTGGGTTGATTGACCTAGTCGGCCCATTGCATTCTAGTGGCGACCACTTATACAGCAGAGAGGTATGCTCAGATCTATATTCGGGAGATAGTCCGATTGCATGGTGTGCCGGTGTCCATCATATCAGACAGAGGCCCTCAGTTCACTTCCCATTTCTGGAGAGCCGTGCAGAGTGAGTTGGGGACTCGTGTAGAGCTTAGCACAGCATTCCATCCTCGANATATATATATATATATATATATATATATATATATATATATATATATATATATATATATTATACACTGGCTGTTGTGTCACAGTAATAATTACATTCTCAGTCATTTCATAGGATTCTATATGCTATGGATAGTAATTTGGATTTCATATTTTACAGCCTTATACTAATGAAGTATATTGGAGTCCAATATTGCTTTTGCAAACGACAGTCCTTTCAATAAAGTGTACGTCGAATTTCTCCTGTATATTCTACTGGAGATTTACCACCTGAAAGCATATCTTCTGTTTATTTTACTGGAAGTGGACAATTCTGATATAACAAATTAGATTTAGTAATTTATTTTCTTTATTTTGCGCTACACATAGCTTTGTATTATGATGTAATATCAATTTTGATTACATCACATTGAAGTAAACATAACCATTGGGTGCAGTCTTTTATGCATTTTGTACCACATATTATATTATACATTGGGAGTTGTGTCACAGTAATAATGACATTCTCAGTCATTTCATAGGATTCTAGTATATTTTATGGATAGTAATTTGGATATCATATTTTACAGCTTTATACTAATGAAGTATACTGGGTTCCATATTGCTTTTGCAAACGACACGCAATTCACTAAAGTGTACCTCGAATTTCTCCTGTATATTCTACTGGAGATTTACCACCTGAAAGAAAAACTTCTATTATTTTTACTGGAAATGTACAATTCTGATATAATAAATTACATTTAGTAATTTATTTTCTTTATTATGTGCTACACATAGCTTTTGCAAACGACGCGCCCTTCACTAGGTACCTCGAATTTCCAAACAACGCGCCATATATTACCTCGAATTTCAAAATACACAATCGTTAGGGTTTAATCGGTTGTTCTTGAGATTTAATTTTTGAAATCTCAAGCTTAATTTTGAACAGTTGATGTTTTATGGGTAGAAAGCACTCTCTCATCAAGTGTAAAAAAACGTATTCAACCAATCTCAGTGTCATCAGATTTTTCTAATTTTGTCATGGATAACGAAAATTATTCTCTTACAATGGCAGAATCTTATGTGAAAGATGCTCCAAGTGATCATGCAGCTGGTGTATCATCATCAGCAAGCGGAACAAAAGTTGTTAGTTTAGGACGGACTCGATTACAAAGGGCTAAGGCACAAAATACCTCTAGATCATCTTCGAATATCTCTGGGTCAGCTAGTATTAGAATAACGCGTTCTCAAAGTGCTAAGGAATGTGAAATTAGTGGTTCTAAAAGTGTCAAGGAACCAGAAGTTGATGTTTCTCAAAATAATATTAAGCTTACAAAAAAGAGGAGAAGACATTCAAAATTATTTTTGAAAGTAAATTATATTACACCTTATTTGTTTATACACACTTTGTATACTGTATACCCATGTTTTATACTTATATATGTGTCTGTATTTTATTGCAGCTTAGTTCAAGTGATAGACCAATACTTGGCAGTAACTTCAATTCTGAGATTGTTAGCAATTTGAAAACAAAATTATCAGCAACGCAGCTTGAACTTTTTAAGTCAACTTGCTTTGGCTATTTGTTGAATTTGCCTAGCATAAAACTACAAACACAGTTAATATATTATTTGTTAACCAAGGAGGTTGAAAAAGAGAAAGCGAACGAAATGACGTTTGTTGTCAATGGGGTTAAGCTACGTTTTGGCTTGGCAGAGTTTGCTTGTGTAAGTGGATTAAAATGTACCGATGATGTACAGCTTTGTAGTGAAGCTATGCAAAAGAATAATCCTTCAATTGCAAAGTACTTTATGAATTACCCTTCTGTTTCTAAAGAACACCTTGTGGATTGTGTTCTTACTAAAATATTTGAGTCTGATGAAGATGCTATTAAGATAGCAGTGCTATTTGTTGTAAATTCATTCCTCTTTTCTATTAAGAGCACCAAATTGGTCGATAGGAAGTACTTGGACTTGGTTGACAAGGGTGATTACAATAGATATACATGGGGAATAGATGTATATGAGGAAACAGTGAGAACAATGTCAGGTATTTTGGATAAGCAGCGACAGTATTATTGGATTTCAGGATTCCCTTATGCTATTCAGATATGGTTCTACGAATGTTTTGAATATTTGCATAGTTCTGTTGCTAGTCGATGTGAAAATACATCTCCGGCAATTCTTCGATGGAGTGTTACACAGCAGCTGAAGTTTGAAGAGTTAAATGATAAGCTATATGGCTTACCTTCTGAGAAGGTAAATTAAATTCTTTTTTGTTTTGTCATGTATTAAGAGTTAGTTTTGCTATATATAATTTTGTTACTAATATTTAGTAAAATGTATGTTTATGTAGTTGAATTTAAGGAATATGTCTCTTGAGAATGAGATTACGGATAATGTTAATGAGAAACAAGTTAGTTCAGATGATGATTTTGTTGATCATCCACCTGAGACTTTAAAAAGACAGTGCAAAATGATGATTAATGTTAATTCGAAAAGGAAGCGGATACCTTCTAATGTTTTGGGGAAGAAGGGGAAAGATGATAATAGTTTGAAGAAGCGGGGAAAAGCTGCTAATGAAATATCAAAAATGAAAAGTATCGGTGCTAATGATTTGGAGAAATAGTTGATGGATAATGTCTGTAATAGTGCTACAAATGGAAACTTAAAGAAATATACTAATGTTACGGCAGCAAATAATGACCTTGTTGATTATACATCTGGAAAAGGAAAACTCAAAAATGAAACTGGAAATGATTTGGAGAAAAAGGTGGTGGAGAATATTCATAACCAACATCGAAGTATAGGTAAAGCCTCTGTTGAGCCACCAACTAAATATAGTGAGTGGTATGTTCAGTTTAAGATTTTGCAAGATGGCCAAGATGAATTGAAGAAAGAAGTATCATCATTGAAGAAGGAATACAAGGAAGAACTAGTGGTTTTAAAAAATTATCTTGCTGAGAAATTTGTTGAGGTGTTCAATGCAATTAATTCAATAAAGAAGAGCACGTTAGAGGTATAGTAGTACTTACTCATTGTTTTACTTTCTTCTTTTTTTTGGTTGTTTTATATCTAATATCATTTTAGTTGAACTTTTTGCTGCAGCATGACCAAAATGGAGATGTGAAAAAAGATGTACAAGGTGATAGTGATCGGAAGCAGGATGCAGTCAATGAAAACATATAAGGTATAGTACAATTTGTAATTCTAGATGTCACTTTAGTCTTTTAATCGCACAAGTGAGTCTGTATTATGTTGTAGGATACGTTTTTTGTAATTAAATGGGCTCCCGGGGGGCCTTGGTACGAATCAAACTTAGTTTTGTAGTTGAGTGACTGTTGGAGTTTTCAGATATGGTGCAATTGCATCTGCGAGCAAATGGTCGCATGTGTTAGCACGTAGATGCGGCCAACTGATCATAGAAGTGGAAATGGCAAGCAATGCTTTGGTTCGCAGGTGCGCAAGGTTGGGGCTAGGTGGGCACATGCGGAAGCATGGTGTTCCGTAAAAAAGGATGTTTGGGGGCTGGTGTGCGATCTGGCCTTGGTTGCCCAATCCTCAAAGTTTGAAATACAGAATATGGAATATAGTTAGTCTTTGCTCCTAAGTCTGGTATTGAAACGTAAAGCTGTATATTAAAAAAAATTATTTATATTTTTTCTGACATATTAATGTATTTTTTATGTAGCATCTGGTTTTGTTGATGTTGGATTTCAAGATGAAGATGAATGGTTAAAGATGTGTGATGTAGAGGCTCATAAATTAACAGCTGAGTATTGTAAACAAACAAGAAATGAAGATGTTCCAACTTCAGAGGTTTATAAAAAATCATCAACTAAGATGATTCCAAATCATGAAATTGAGATGACTGATGCTCAAATTGATTGTCAGATACATAAAATAACTTCCGAGTTTGTTAATAAGTCCATAGGTGTTGCTCCTATAACAACTTTTCCAAAATACTCAACACATGAAGAGGCTGCTACTTCTTCCTTTGCAATTCAGTCAAGTTTTGAAGGTGTCAAAGTTTATGAGATTTTGGACGACTCTACCGAAGAAGATGCAACAAGAATGAAAAAACCTCTTGTACCATGTGTTATTGTGAAAGGGGATCACCCGTTTAAAATATCAATTACTGAAGAAATTCCTGTATCAATTAGAGATGACTTCAATAAGTTTGTTCAATCAAAGTTAATCCAAACTCGCAGGTAACTTTATATATATCTAACTTATGTTTTCATTGAGTTTCTTTGTAATTATAGTTTGGACTATTCTATTTATATCTTCATTAAATATTTACAAGAAGAAGGGTTATGAGAAGAATGATGATATACTGGAGGAAGAGTTTGATCTTGGAATTGAATTTATAGCTTAGAAGACATGGTTTTTGAACTTCATTATTCTGGTATAGGTATCAATGAAACTGTAACGACCCGACCGGTCGTTTTGAGCTTTTGCACTTTGATCGTCAGTTCTCGGGCATGACTTGCCCCGTGTAATGCATTATGACTGATGTAGATCGTTGGTTTTGGTTTTCAGGAAAAATCGGAATGAATTTGAAAGAACAGTCTCAGTTGAAAGCTTTGAATTTGAAAGGGATTGACCAAGAGTTGACTTATTTGTATATGAGCTCGGATCAAAAATTTTAAGATTTGGCTAGCTCTGTTAGGTGATTTATGACTTAGGAGCACGATCGGAATGCATTTTGGAAGTTCGTGGAAGGATTTGGCTTGAATTGGCAAGGTTAGCATTTTTGGCGAATTCCGGTTGATAGGTGAGATTTTGATCCGAGGTTCGGAATGGAATTCCGAGAGTTGCTGTATCTTCGTCATGTAATTTGTGATGTGTGTGCAAAATTTCAGGTCATTCGGACGTCGTTTGGTCGGGTTTTTGATCGAAAGTGTATTTCAGAAGTTTTTGGAAACTTAGGCTTGAATTCGATAAGTTTTGAGTAATTTGATGTTGTTTGAGGTGTTTTGACGATTGGAAAAAGTTTGAATGACATTATGGGTTATGTTGGTAGGTTTGGTTGAGGTCCCGAGGGCCTCGGGTGTGTTTTGAGAGGCTAAGCGGATCAATTGCATGTTTTGAGAACTTCAGAAAATTGCAGGTCAGTTGCAGGCATTTTTGGCCATCGCGTTCGCGAGGTTCTATGCCGCGTTCGCGAAGGTTTGAGAGAGGCTGCATCGCGTTCGCGTGTGTGGATACGCGATTGCGAAAGAGGTTCTGGAGTTGATGGTCAAATGTTCATCGCGTTCGCGTGGAAGCGAACGCGTCCGCGATGTTCAAACGGTGGAAGCAGTGCGTTCGCGACTGGCATGTCGCATTCGCGTAAGGTAAAAGATGGTAAGCGTAATTTTGTGCTACGCGTTCGCGAGAGATGGACCGCATTCGCGAAGAAGGCTTTTAAAGCCTGGGCAGAATGTTTTAATAGCTCTTGTCCGCGATTTTGGAGCTAACTTTCACCATTTTTGGGTGATTTTGGAGCTTCTTGAGGGGAATTGAAGAGGGATTCGAGAGATAACACCTGGAGGTATGATTTTTGAACTTAAAACTCGTTTTTATTGTGAAATCCACCTAGAAATTCATGGAAACTAAGCCTAAAATTGAAGAACTAGGGCTTGAGAAATTGGACTTTTGAATTGGGATTTGAAGGACCATTTGAGGTCGGATTTGAGAACTTTTGATATGTATGAACTCGTGGGGAGATGAGGAATCTAATGATGTGAAAATTTCTGAGTTTCGAGAAGTGGGCCCGGGGCTCGGGTTTTGGTAATTTCGGGATTTGTGCCCGTAATTGATTGTTTTTGCTTGGGCTTTGTTCCCTTAGCATATTGTGATGTATTCGCTCTGATTTTGGGTAGATTCGACGCGCGTGGAGGCCGATTTGAGGAGCAAAGGCGTCGCGGGCTAGAGATTTTGTCGGTTCGAGGTGAGTAATGATTGTAAATGATATCCTAAGGGTTTGAAAACCCGGATTGCATATCGTAGTGCTATATTGAGGTGAGACACGCACTGGATGATGAGCGTGGGGTCTTTCACTATTGGGGATTGTAACTTGGTCCGTCCCGATTGATGTTTTTACCGCGTATTTGACTGAAACTTAATTGTATTCATCATGATTTGGGCTGATTGCCATACTTGGGCTTCGTGCCAACTATTTGAACCCTTCAGGGATTGTTATCACTGTTTCCTCACTATTTTGACATATTACTTGAACTCAGTCCTATTGTTTAATACTGTTTTACAAACTCAGCCACTTTTGCTCAGATTTGAAACTTAAATGATATTTCTAATGATGTTTTGGGCTGAGCACTATTGTTTTACAAATGCCCGAGGGGCTTGTGATGATTTCTGGACTGAGTGAGGCCGAGGGCCATATGTGAGGATATACTGAGTGATATGAGGCTGAGGGCCTGGGATACTTTTATATGCCACGAGGTGGTTTGAGTGATGTGAGGCCGAGTGCCGAGTGATGTGAGGCCGAGTGCCGAGAGATGATGCCACGAGGTGGCTTGATATAGCACTTGGGCCGTAAGGGGCCCCTCCGGAGTCTGCACACCCCCAGTGAGCGCAGTCGACTATATATATGGATCGGGCTGCACGCCGCAGCGATATATGGATCGGGCTGCACGCCGCAGCGATATATGGATCGGGCTGCACGCCGCAGCGGTTACTATATGATACTATTCTGAGAGTGATCTGAGAGAGAGAGCCCGAGGGGCTGAGAGTGTTCTGAGTGTGAGCCCGAGGGGCCGGTACTGTTCTGAGACATTGCCCGAGGGGCGAACCTTTATGTGATCATCCTTCATGTTTACTTGTCATTTTACCTGTTTTACTGTGGTATTTGTGCCCAAGGGGCGGATTTTCTGTGCTTATCAGCACCAATTGTTTTGCATTCAATTGCGTAACTGTTGAAAAAGTCATTTTTAAAAGAGATTTAAACTGAGCTAAGATATTTCAAAAGGTTTCACAACTTCACTGCTTTTCTCAAAGGGTTTTACACTGCTTCTATACAACATGATGATTTCTTATACGTGATTTCTTACTGCTCAGTTGTTATTTACCTTTATTACTCACTGAGTTGGAGTAGTCACTTTACTCCCTGCACCTCGTGTGCAGATGCAGGTATTTATCCACCCGGTAGCGGGTTTTGGCTGATTGGAGGCAGAGCTATAGGAGTTTAGCGAGGTGACTGCCAGCGTTCGCAGCACCGCTTCTCTCTCTTTTGTTCATTATTCCTGTTCCATGTATTTTTAGACCTTGTAGAACCGTATTCGCACTCTAATAGATGCTCGTGACTTGTGACACCCTGATTAGAGCTGTGTTGGGTTGTACTTCCGCTAATTAATATTATTAAATTATATTTAAACTGCTTATGAACTGTTTAACTGCTTAAAGGTGGTGTTCTGAAATGGTTTGGCTGGCCTTGTCTTCACGAGAGGCGTCATCACGACCGGAGCGGGGTTTGGGTCGTGACAGAAACGGTATGTGAACATACATTACTTTTTTTGTTTTATTTTTGTATAAATATGTGTCTGTATATTCAATTGATGTCTGTTTTCTTTTTGTAGCATATTGATGTTATATTCTATTACCTCCGAAAGAAAGCAAAATATGGAAACATAAGGATGACAACTACCGACAACTATTTCAGTTCTACCATTCAAGAAGTGTACAGTAAATCAAATATGGATAGCATGAGTGTAAAAAATCAGATTTTTTAATTGACAAAGACGTTAAGAGAGTATGTACTTGGGTTTAACATTCTTTGTAACACCAACTGGCTTTTCGTGGATTATGTTCTTATGCCAATCAATAAAAAAGATGCATGGCATTGGGTGTTGGGTGTTTTATCTTTGCATGATGGGTGTATATATGTATATGACTCGATAAGATCCTCAAGACATGATGTTGTAGTTCATAAAGCTTTGAACTTATTTGCTGTAATGATACCATTGTTGCTCAACACTACTACATTTTATAAGCAAAGAAGTGACATTGCAATGGACAAACCATATTATTTGGAAAAACAGGATCTAAGTGATCCATTTCGTGTTATTTCAGTTGATAACTTGCCTCAACAGGAAAAAGCGTAAGTGTTTTCCTGTGTTTATCTTTCTCCTTTATATTACTTCAGATTTTAATCCTTTATTGTTTTATCTTATACTTTCTTAATATGTGTTTTATTGTAGTGATTGTGGTATATATTGTTCTGCATTTGCGGAGTATTTCATTGAAGGGAAGAAGATACCATTAGACAAGAACATCTTTGATCCTACACAACTTCGATTCAGATACGCAGCACTATTATATAATTATGGTAAGAAGAAGCAGCTGGAATATCTGGTTAGTGAAGATGAGGCCACTGGAAGGCTAGATAAACCTTCTATTTCAAAAAGGCGCAAGATAAAGACAAAGCAATAGTTTTTTCTTCTTAGCTGTAATTGACTACATATTTTTGATTGAAATGCAGATTAATATACTGTATATTATGCTGCAATTAAAGACTACAAATTTTTTGTTTCCTGTATATTTGGCTGCAGATCCATCATTTAAATCATATTTTCCGGTATTGCTCCCTAGATATTATGCTTGAAATGCTACTTATGAAGGCACATAAGCCAGTATATTACACTGGAGTTACAAATTGTTAAACTATAATCTCCAGTATTTAACACTGAACTTGAAAAGTCTAGAATTTTTTACTCGAAATTAGTCCAATTTTGGTTACTCCCTATAAAATATACTGCAAATGGTACTTATGAAAGTATATAAGCCAATATATTATAATGGAGAAGTGGAAAATAGTGGAAAGTTGGTATCTAGAACAATTTACAGAATTACATAATTTAATATTTTGTTTCCCGTATTTTACACTGGAGGTATACATTTCTAAACTACTAAGTCCTGTATTTAATTCTGGACGTGAAATATACATATTTTTCACCTTAAATTAATCTAATTTTTGTTACTCCCTGTAAAATATGCCGGAAATACTACTTATGTAGGGATATAAGCCAGTATTTTATAATGGAGAAGTGGAAAATAGTGGAAACTTGGTTTCTAGAACAAGTTACTGGAATTAAATAATTTAATATTTTGATCCATGTATATTACACTGGAGATATAAATTGTTAAACCATAATCTCCAGTATTTAATACTGAACTGGAAAAGTTTAGAATTTTTTACCCGAAATTAGTCCAATTTTTGTTATTGCCTATAAAATATGTTGTAAATGCTACGTACTGGATATAAGAGAGTATATTATAACGAAGGGATATAAGCCAGTATATTATAATGGAGAAGTGGAAAATAGAGGAAACTTGGTATCTAGAACAACTTACAATAATTATATAATTTAATATTTTGTTCTCTCTATATTACACTGGAGGTATATACTGTTAAATCATAATAATCAGTATTTAATACTGGACGTTAAAAATCCAGAAGTTTTTACCCTAAATTAGTCCAATTTTGCTTGCTCCCTATAAAATATACTGCAAATGCTACTTATCAAGGTATATAAGCCAGTATATTATAATGGAGAAGTGAAAAATAGTGTAAACTTGGTATCTAGAACAATTTACTGAATTAAATAATTTAATATTTTTTTTCCTCTATTTTACACTAGAGGTATATGTTGCTAAACTACTATGTCCTGTATTTATTTCTGGAGTTGGAAAATACATATTTTTCACCTTAAATTAGTCCAGTTTTGGTTACACCCTATAAATTATGCTGGGAATACTACTTATGTAGGGATATAAGCCAATATTTTATAATGGAGAGGTGAAAAATAATGAAAACTTTGTATCTAGAACAACTTTGTCACGACCCAAAATCCACTAAGGGTCGTGGTGGCGCCGGACACCGCCGTCAGGCTAGCCAACTCAAATACTTAATTAAATCTCATTTTAACACTTTTGAAAAACATTTCTTTTATACGTTTTAAACAAGACTCAGTGTATTCTTCCGAATAAATAAATAAAATATTTAAACAACTTGTAAGATTTCCAAATAATCCAAATACATCCCCACAACCCGGTGTCACAAGTACATGAGCAACTACTGATAAGAGAAATAAAATACAACATCCGTCCGGAATACAATGGACGAAAAGTAAATACAGTACACTGGAAGGGACTACCCTAGCTGCGGTCGCCTCGAATGATGCAGCTCACCTAGTCCCAGAAACGTCCGTGCTGCTACGCCCCGTAGGCTTCTAGAGGTATATATACCTGTGCAACAAAAATGCAAAGAAGTGTAGTATGAGTACGTAATCAACGTGTACTCAGTGAGTGTCCCGCCTAATCCCGAAGGGGTAGAGACGAGATGGTCAACTTGACACTCTCTAATAGTCCAATGATTATTTATCCTTAATATACATATTAAACAGTGGATTTATTTTATAAACATGATTTTAGTCCAGATAGAGGAAACAAGTAAACACGTAATTCTTTCATAGAAAAATTTCCAGAGTTTCTCTTTAAATATAATCCAAATATTTTTCTTAAGCCACAAAAGGGCAATAATAACTTAATTAAGTCCAGGCAGCAAGACAAGCATGCGCAAATCATACCGAGGCGACGGCCCGATCCAACAGAAATAAATGTGCACTTGCCGAGGGTCGACGGCGCGCCTATAGATGCATCTATTAATCTGCCGAGGCGTTCGGCCCGTTCCAAAAAAACACACACACAGTCAGACAATCAGTCAAGAAGTCAACATAGAGCAATTATCCAAGAAAGGCCAATTCTCTTTAATAATTTGAGAAAACGAAGCTTAAGTCTTTTTAGAAATCCATTTATTAATTTAATGTGATCTAAGCAATTCAAACCATCAATGGGTTCACAATTAATTCAAATATAACATGCTTTTGGGTCCTAGACTACCCGGACAATAGCATAATAGTAGCTACGCACGGACTCTCGTTACCTCATGCGTACGTAGCCCCCACAAATAGGAGCACTTAACCAGTTTAACTCACCTATGGGGTAAATTCCCCCTCACAAGATTAGAAAGGAGACTCACCTCGCTCCGAAGATCCACAACCGGCATTCTACATTCTTCCGAAGACTTGCACCAACGCACAATGCTCCAAAACTAGCCAACGATCATATAAATCCATTAATACATGCTCAATTATACTTTACAACCCAGTTTATAACAATTCCTAACCCCGAACGAAAATTTGACAAAAATGCCCTCGGGCTCACGTGCCCGGAATCCAAAATTTCTCGAAGATAAAGTTTACCCATGAACTCACGAACTCAAATATATGATATTCTCTTAATTCCATACTCAAAATCGTGGTCAAAATCCAAGAACACTAATTTCCTAGGTCTTCCTCTAACCCTCAATTTTCTACCCATTTACATGCTAAAAATCCATACATAATCAATGTATTTAACTCAAAAGTGATGGGGATAACTTACCTTAACCATGACGACAAAAATCCTCGCTTGAAGCTCCCCAAAAATCGCCCAAGCCATGAAGAAATGGGAGAAATGAACTCAACCCACGATTTAAATCAACCTTTCTGCCTCCAGGTCTTTTCACTTCTGCGGAAGCTATACCGCATCAGCGGTTCCGCTTATGCGGTCTAAAGGCCGCTTCTGCGGCTCCTTCACAAGCCCCCCTTTCTCGCTTCTGCGATGCTTCGACCGCAGGTGCGGTACCGCTTCTGCGGCTGCTCGAGCGCATCTGCGGTCCTCTCCATTTTGGTCCCAACCGCTTTTGCGGTCAAATTCTCGCCTCTGCAGGGCCGCTTCTGTGGTCCCCAAATCCGCAGAAGCGTAAATACCAGAAGCAGCAGCTCCAGCTCTTCCTCAAACTCCAAATCCGATACGTTAGCCACCCGGAATCCACCCGAGGCCCCCGGTACCCCAACCAATCCCAAAACATATTACGGACTTGCTCGAGGCCTCAAATCACATCAAGCAACGCTAAAATCATCAATCGACCTCCAATCCAAGCTTTATGAACTTTGAACTTTCCAACTTCTATTTCCGATGTTTAAACCTATCAAATCACGTCCAATTGACTTCAAATTTTGCACACAAGTCTCATTTGACACTGCGGGCCCACTCCAACTTCCGGAATTGGATTCCGACCCCGATATCAAAAAGTCAACCTCCGGTCAAACTTCCCAAAACCTTCAAATTTCTATCTTTAGCCAAATGGCTTCAAAATGACCTACGGACCTCCGAATTCACTTCCGATCGCGCTCCCAACTCCAGAATCACCATACGGAGCTATTCCCAGACTCGGAATCCCAAACGGACATCGATAACACTGAAATGCACTTCAAGCCAAACTTAAGAAATTCCTTCTAAAATGCTAACTTCCACAATAGGCGCCAAAACGCTCCCTGGTTATCCAAAACCCAATCCGGGCATACGCCCAAGTCCGAAATCATCATACGAACCTGTCGGAACCTTCAGATCCTGATTCCGGGGTTGTTTACTCAAAATTCCAATCCTAGTTCATTCTTTCAACTTTAAGCTTCTCAAATGAGAATTTTCATTTAAATTTAACTCCGATATTCCTGAATTTAAATTTCGACCATGCGAACAAGTCACAATTCCTGAAATGAAGCTGCTCATGGCCTCAGACTGCTGAACGACGCGCTAGGGCTCGAAACGACCGGTCGGGTCGTTACATTCTCTCCCACTTAAACATACGTTCGTCCTCGAACGTGCTGAGAACTACACTGGAGTAGTCTGAAATCACTGTTTAGCACCTCAAGCACCTTCCCGTGCTACCACAACTTAGTTGAGCACATTAGCTCGATAAGTTCTGAAGATACTCCCCTTTATTCAAGCAAATAAGCCTTAGAGCCCAATTCCAACATCCGGAATTCTATGCCAGGCCCGTTTCCAACATACGATCATCGTATCAATCACTATACGTTGTACTCAAACATGACTGCATAACTCTGCTGAATTCACACTTTGCATCACTTTACTCATAGGACCACAATAACATTTCTGTTTGAATTAATCGAAATTCCACGAATTCAATGCTCCCATTGCACCTCATGACCTACATAGGTCTTACTCTAACTATTACAACACTGCCACGACGGATGAGATGCCAAAATTCGTAATCAACTGCTGAGTCAACCAATCATCGAGTCCATACTTCTGACAAGAAACATTACCACATTCCGAACCAAATAATGATCTTCGCTCCTTAATATACTTCATATAATCAGATTGCACTGATCCTAAATCCCACAATCTCATCTTACCCAGTACGAACTGCTCAGGCAATAAGCCACTCCGAATGCGATCACAAGTCTCATATGACGCCAATGTGCCAATAGGCCACCAATCCGAACACAACACAAACGAAAATCGAACTCTGGAAGGAATTACCTAACTCCCGCACTACTACGGACTTTCCTTA
>NW_017676951.1:28549-36639 GCF_001879085.1 Nicotiana attenuata
GATCGAAATTGGAATTTGGAAGAGAGCTGAAGGCATCTGGTTGCTGGTGTTTTCGCTTCTGCGGTTGGTTGACCGCAGAAGCGGCACCGCAGAAGCGAACGGGGAGCCGCAGATGCGGTTTTTGGTCCAAAGCTTGAGGACCGCAGATGCGGTCGAAATTCCGCAGAAGCGGAACCGCATCTGCGGAAGGGGCATCGCAGAAGCGAGAAAGGGCGGCATGGGAAGGAGCCGCAGAAGCGGCCTTTGGACCGCATAAGCGGAACCGCTGATGCGGCATGGCTTCCGCAGAAGCGGAAATGATTGGAAGCAGAACCTTGTTTTAAATCGTGGGATTGAGTTCATTTCTCCCATTTCTTCATGGCTTGGGCGATTTTTTGGGGAGCTTCAAGAGAGGGTTTTGTCGTCAATGTTGAGGTAAGTTATCCCCACCACTTTTGAGTTGAATATATCAATTATATATGGGTTTAAGCATGGAAATTAGAGTAAATATTGAGGTTTTGGTTGAAAACCTAGAAAATTATAATCTTGGATTTTAGCCACGATTTTAAGTATAGAATTAAGAGAAAATTATATATTTGAGTTCCTAAGGTCATGGGTAATCTTTATCTTCGACAAATTTCGGATTCCGGGCACGTGGGCCCGAGGGCATTTTGGTCATTTCTCTAAGCGGAGTTGGGAATTTGTATAATTTGAAATGTTAACGAGTATTTGAGCATGTTCTCATTAGTTTGTCGTTAAATGGCTAGTTTTGGGGCATTGTGCGTCGGTTCAAGCCTTCGGAAGAATGTAGAATGCCGGTTATGAGTCTTCGGAGCGAGGTGAGTCTCCTTTCTAATCTTGTGAGGGGGAAACTATCCCATAGGTGAATTAAATTGATTATGTGCTCCTATTTGTGGGGGCTACGTACGCACGAGGTGACGAGAGTCCGTGCGTAGCTACTATTATGCTATTGTCCGGGTAGTCTAGAACCCAAAAGGCATGTTATACTTGGATTACTGTGAACCCATTGATAGTGGAATTGTTTAAATCACCTGGAATTGGTAAAGGAATTTAAAAGGAGATTTAATATTAATTATCCCTGAAATGTTAAAAAAGAGAAACTTGTCTATTTGGTTGATTACCCCCGATACGCTCTTAATTTCCTACTTGAGCATGTATTTTATGTGTGCCTGCGTCGCATGGATGATTCGCGAGCAGGATATGTGTTTATTTATGGAACGGGCCGAACGCCTCGGTGAGAATTGATGCATCTATGGTTCGTGCCGCTCGACCCTCGGCAGTGCACAATTTACATTTTTGTTGGAGCGGGCCGTCGACCTCGGCATGATTTGCGCATGTCTGTGCTGATTGTCTTGAACCTCATTAAGCTATCATTGCCCTTTTGTGGCTTAAAAATGTTTGGATTATATTTAAAGAGAAATTCTGGAAATTTACCTATGAAGGAATTACGTGTTTACTTGTTTCCTCTATCTAGATTAGGATCATGTTTATAAATCAATCCACTGTTTAGTATGGACATATTAAGGATGAATCATTACTGGATCGTTAGAGAGCGTTAAAGTTGACCATCTCGTCTCTATACCTTCGGGATTAGGCGGGATACTCACTGAGTACACGTCAATTACGTACTCATACTACACTTTTGTGCATTTTTGTTGCACAGGTACATGATACATTAGCGGCCTATCGGCGCAGCAGCACGGACGATTCAGGGACTAGGTGAGTTGCAGTATGCAAGGCGACCCGAGGCTCTTTAAAGTCCCTTTCTAGTAACTGTATTTCTTTCCCGTCCATTGTATTCCGGACGGATGTTGTGTTGTATTTATATCCTATTCAGTAGTTGCTCATGCACTCGTGACACCCGGTTTCTGGGATGGTTTCAGCAAACTTTGTACTAATTATTATTATTGAAGTTTGAATTCAAGAAATGATCTTTATTTATGTAAAACGGAAGGAAAAACCTTAGATTTTCAAAAGTATTAAAAGGGGAATTAATTGGTAATATAGTTGGCTAGCCTGACAGCGGTGTCCGACGCCATCACGACCCGTAGTGGATTTCGGTCGTGACAGCTATAGGCTACAAACTCAAGCACAACTGAGGTGCGATACAAGATCTAAATCTCAAGAGCCATCCTGCTCACATAACACCATCGCAACGCGGAACCTCAACAAATAAGAATTTACTAAGCCGTCTCACAACTCATATGGCGAAATACATCATTACCTAGAATAGCTGATGACAAAATAACACCCCGACTGTTCCTCCATAGGGAACGCTCGCTAAAATGAACTCAACTGGCCTGATATAAAGCCCTCTTCACATATATAAATCAATCAGTTGATCTCAAGCCGATTTCTGATTGCACCCACTTGGCTAATAACCTTTCAAAGGTCCACAGTAACTCCTTTTTCCTCATAACATATAAGAACAACCATCATAACCGGAGCAACCTCCTCGGTTCATAACCCAATAAACAAAGTGCCCTCCAGGCCTAAATTCTCAAATTAATAATATTACCACAATCCTCATACTTGGTCTAAATCTTTAGTCAATCAAGTGACTACTTGTCACACTTATACAATCTTCCCGTGGGACACGCCCCTACAATTTTCTGAAATAAATAACGGGTCCGCTCATCCAAACCATCGGCCGCACTAACGCTGAAAAGCGATCAAGAATCCTTAACCAGGATGCAAAGCCTTTTTCACAAAACATCGATCTCGGGTGGCGCTGAAAACAACACCAATTTTCTTTAATCATTCACCCTTTTCCTTGCTCATCCGAGCCCGTGACATCCTTACCAGCACCAAACTGCAACCTTAATCCTCACTTCGAATTTCTATGCTACTTATTGCACCCAACGTGCTAATATATGATAGAACACGATTTTCATCATAACTCCGAAATCATTAATATTTTAACACTTCATCATATACGAACTTTTTACTTAACTCACTGCAGGAGAATCATAGCGACACACAGGTAATTTCCCATAACCGTAGGATATGCAAATCTGCAAGTAGTGGTCCAAGCCACCATAGCCCTTCCGGAATCCGCTTCCACTTAACAAGCCATAACAGAAGAGTGCCCCTGATAAATCATCAATCACGACGGCCGACAGGCCTCACACGTACCTCCACAAATCATACACATAACTTGATCTCGCGGACCGAACTGATCACTGGCCCCAATATGCCAATTCAACTATGGCTAATCAATTTACCTTCTTCCAATTCCTCCTTGCTTGCCTTAAAAATAAGACTAACTCCATTCAACACATAACATACTCCATCTACACTCGCCCCGAGTGACCTTGAATCACGAGACCAGGCTGTCTCCATTCCCACGAACTATTCCACATCACTCAAACGCTACGCCACAAGTCGAAATATCATAGAACATCTTGGGCACCTTGTCATAAGCTACTACAAAGCTTGGTTCTTAACTGTACTTATAGGCTCGAAATCATTGGGCACCACACTTTAACTTCTGAATTCACTAGGACCATTATTGAGAGTCACCCGCTCTGACTTGGTCCCGAATATAATTCACTCCATGAATCTTCTAGCACATTAATACCCTCTCAACGAAGCACCTGGCAGAACCACTCCCCTTTAAACCCGCTTCTATACAAGGCATAAATTCTGAATCCTTTCCCAAGTTCGAACATGAGCCCATAAGGCTAACCATAGCACATCCTTAATAATTCCTCCGCTCAATTTACTACTTATGGTCTTTTCTCGTAGCTGAATTAATCCATCAATATGCTAATAACCAGAAATCACGCAAGTAGTTAATCATACAGCCCAATCATAAGCGGTGGGACTCTCCCACTTGGCTTGAAGCCATCATTTCACCATTATTGAGTTCGCCCGACCTTTTTACCTCTTATTGACTTAACCTCGCGCCACCAATTATCAGAATCTCTCGGGATCTTCCTGTACATCCCCATCTTTCATATTCTGAGACATCATCCACATTCGCACGACCGACCTCTTTGCTGAACAACCAATATAATTCCTCGTAGAAGCTTCGCCAACCACGCGACCGCTAATCTGCTCACGGGGGAATAACCCACCTAGGGGAATCACCTCCCGACATCTTCCCACGCTGCTGCACGGGGTACATTCACTATGACACCAATAGCCCATCCTGAGTCCGAGCTCACCTTCCAGCTGCACAAGTNTTAGATTTTCAAAAGTATTAAAAGAGGAATTAATTGATAATCTAGTTGGCTGGCCTGACAGAGGTGTCCGGCGCCACCACGACCCTTAGTGGATTTTGGGTCGTGACAACATGGTATCGGAGCACTAGGTTCCCGTCGGTCTCACGAGTCATGAGCAAGTCTAGTAGAGTCTCGCGGATCGGTACGGAGACGTCTGTACTTATCCTCGGGAGGCTGCAGGACTGTTAGGAGTACTTCCCTTCTTGATTTCCTTATCGTGCGGTTTGATTCCTTTGAGGCTTATGCCTTTGATTCCTTTCCACTCAATCTTACGCGACGCGAGCGCATGTTATAAATCGAAAATTGAAGGATCGTAATGGCACTACAAATGTGGTGCGGGATGATTCTCCCGGTATAGTTGATTGGACTATTATAGTCGCCATATGGAAGGATATTCTAGTGTTCGGCTCAGTAACAGAACTTCTAAGAGCCTTGAGGCTAGGCACAGGTTGCCATAATGCTTATGAGCGATTATTCCGTAGTGTTGTTGTAATGGTAGGGTGTTTGCCCGCGTGTCGGGGCAGTGAACGAATTGAAGGGAGGTTTACTCAGTGTGTAATCAAAGGGGTTCAGTATTTTATTCCCGGCAGGGGAAAGTCAATCGAACTAAGAATGGTCAGATGTGGACTAGTGGAAGTAATGAAACGTGGTAATTGCCAGTGTGGCGGAGTTCTCCTCTATATGGGGGTGATGTTGTCCTAATTGGACGTATTAAGTTTATCGGTGTTATGATCTTCTATGATTTGCCCCTGGGGCAAGATATTGTGAAATAGTATCGGAGATGCAACTATCAGATATCGCAGGGTGCGGTGGTTTTGGATTGAATCAGTATTTCTAATGTGGTGGCTCAAGGAAGATGACCTTCGGAAAAGTTTGGGGTTAGTAGCAAATTGTGGATTTAAGTTCTATGAAGATAAATTTTATCAAGGCAACAATTGAGCAGCAAAAGACGAGGAGGACACGTGGGAAGTGTCAGGAGGAGTTTTAAAATTCTAAAAAGGCCAAGTTTAGGAGGCGCAGGTCGACCAATTAATCAAAGAAGTGAGTTTGCCCAAAGTGGGAGAGCAGCGGAGCTGCGTAGGGGCTTGGAAATGAGAAAACTATGCACCTTAAGGGAGTCTGGAACGACTTGAGAACATTGGTGTTTGACTATCGGGGTCTATGGATCTAATGTTAAGTAGGGGTTCTTATGCGGCCGGAGATTAATATAACGGAAAGGAGCCCCTTAAACGAAGAAGGATGCAGCATAAGTTTGAATTGGAAGGGTGTTGTCGCACCCTTAAATGATGTCCAAAGGGGTAGATGGGCTAGTACAGCTGGAGAGTGAGCTCGGACTCAGGAAGAGTCATTGATGTCATAGTGATTGTACCCTGTGCAGCAGTATTGGAAGATGCCAGGGAGAGTTTTCTATAGGTGGGTTACCCAAGCGAGAGGTTAGCAGTCGCGTGGTTGGCAAGGTCTCTGCGAAGGATTGTTATCAGTTATGTGGCAAGGAGATCGATCGTGCGAATGTAAGGGGTGAATCAGAGTATAAAAGAATGGGGTGTTGCGGAGAGAATCCGAGAATTTGAGCGATTGATCGCACCAGGTCATGTCGGTAAAGGCTAGGGAATCTTGGTGAATTCCAGAATTTGAAATAATAGCTTCAAGCTAAGTGGGAGAGTCCCACCGCTTATGATGGGGTTGCAGAGTTAACTACTCGAGAGAATTTGTGGCTATTAGCATATAGGTGGACTATTTCAGCTATGGGGAAAGACCATTTGTGAAAATTTGAGCAAAGGAAGTATTAAAGGTGGGATATCGTTGCCCCTATTGGCTCATGATCGAACTTGGGAAAGGATTCAGGATTTATGCCTTGTATAGAGGCAGGTTTCAGAGGAAGTGGTTTCGCCGGGCGCTTCGTCGAGAGGGTATTCGTGTGTTATAAGATTTATGGAGTGGATTATGTTCGGGACCCAGTCGGAGTGGGTGGCTCTCAATAAAGGTCCTAGTGAATTCAGAAGTTAAGATATGATGCCTACGATTTCGAGCCGATAGGTACGGCTAAGAATCAAGCTTGGAAAGCAGCTTATGAGAAGAGGCACAGAATGTTCCGTGATGGTTGGCTGGTGATGTAGCAATTGGGAGGTATGAAATGGTTCGTGAGATTTGAGACAGCATGGTCTCGTGATTCAAGGTCACTCGGGGTGAGTGTAGATGGAGTATGTTATGTGTTGAATGGAGTTAGTATTATTTCTAAGGCAAGCAAGGACAAATTAGAAGAAGGTAGATTGGCTAGTCATAGTTGAATTGGCATATTGGGGCCAGTGATCAGTTCATTCCACGTGATCAAGTTATGTGTATGATTTGTGGCGGTACGTGTGAGACTTGTCGGCCGTCGTAATTGATGTTATTCAGAAGCATTCTTCTGTTATGGCTTGTTAAGTGGAAGCGGATTCCGGAAGGGCTATGTTGGCTTGGACCACTACTTAGAGATTTGCATATTCTACGGTTATGGGAAGTTACTTGTGTGTTACCATGATTCTCCTGAAGTGAGTTAAGTGAAAAGCTTTTATGTGACGAAGTGTTAACCTATTAGTGGTTCCGAGTTATGATGAAGAGTCGTGTTCTATCGTATATTGGCATGTCGGGTGCAGTGAGTAGTATGAAATTTGAAGTGAGAATCAAGGTCGCAGTTCGGTGTTGACAAGGATGTCACGGGCTCAGATGAGCAAGGAAAAAGGCTGAATGATTAAGTGAATTGGTATTGTCTTCAGCGTAAGCCTGAGATCGATGTTTTGTGAAGAAGGCTTTGCATCCTGGTAAGGATTCTTGATCACTTTTCGGTGTTAGTGCAGCCGGTGATTCAGGTGTGCGGGCCCGTTATTCATTGCGGAAGATTGTGGGAGCGTGTCCCACGGGGAGATTGTATAACTGTGACATGTGGTCACTTGATTGGCTAAAGATTTAAACCAAGTATGAGGATTGTGGTAATATCATTGATGTGAGAATTTATGCCTTGAGGGCACTTTGTTTATTGGGTCATGAACTGAGGAGGTTGCTCCGGTTATGATGGTTGTTCTTATGTGTTATGAGGAAAAGTGGGTTACTATGGACCTTTGAAAGGTTGTTAGCCAAGTTGGTGCAATCAGAATTCGGCTTGAGATCAGTGGATTGATTTACATGTGAGCAGGGCTTTATATCAGGCCAGTTGTGTACGTTTTGGCGAGCGTTCCTTATGGAGGAACAGTCGGGGTGTTATTTTGTCATCAGCTATTCCAGGTAATGATGTGTTGCGCCGTATGAATTATGAGACGGCTTGGTAAATTCTTATGTGTTAAGGTTCCGCGTGGCAATGATGTTACGTGAGCGGAATGGCTCTTGAGATTCAGATCTTGTGTCGCACCTTAGTGGTGCTTGAGTTTTGTGGCCTATAGCGCTATGTGTTTCCTCAGGGATGGTATTATGCACTTAGCGTGCTTACGATCGAATTTCGATACTTTTATTGTAATGAGAAGATTTAGCTCGAAGTGCAATCTCCTTATGTGAGATCTATGTGTGGAGTCGGGTGGCACGCCGCCATGGGTATGCTATTCGGATTGGGTTGCGCGCCACAACAGTGTGATGTCGAGTCTAGTTTCCATATGCTATTCCTTTATGTGTTTCGCTTCCTATTTTCTAAGGAAAGTCCGTATTAGTGTGGGGTCTAGATAATTCCTTCCAGGGTTCGATTTCCTGTTTGTGTTGTGTTCGGATTGGTGGCCTATTGGTGCATGTTAGCATCATATGAGATTTTAACAATTTCTGGGGTGGCTTATTGCCTGAGCAGTTGTATCGGATGAGACGAGATCCCTTGATCTAGGATTCTGTGCAATCCAGCTATAT
>NW_017676952.1:0-36627 GCF_001879085.1 Nicotiana attenuata
AAATACCACAAGTCTTGACCCTTTTTCCAAATGAAAAACACAAGTCTCTAAACCACATACACAACCTTTAAGACACGTGATTGTTACATGTAGAATCTTGAAACACATTAAAAATCATTCTCCGAGAGTCATTTTACTTCTTATTCAAACTGAAATTCACACTGATCAAAACGAACATAACCACTCGTGCCTCATTAGCAGTCTGACACTGCAAGGATATGACCTCATCCCAATACAAATAATACATCTTCCTGCTCCATGGCATCGAGCATTCCTTTACGCAACAACAGCTTTAAGACATCCTGTGATTTCTCACACATCCTACGAAGCCCATATAACCCTTTGTCAAAATTTTGCTTCACCTATCGTTCATCCTCCGGCTCAATTTCCGCAACCAGAACTGATTCGCAGCATGCCCTCCAAACCGGAAAGCCAAATATAGCATATAACGTACATTAAGCTAATCATAGAAACTCCTCCAACTTGGCTCGAAGCGCTAAGATCAACACTCCCAACAACACTCATAACGCACATACCTCCATTGCTGCCTTAATACTATAGTGAGATTTATACTCAATCTTCATAAGCTTGTGGAAACACAAATCATCCTAGAATTTTTTTTTAAACTCTTCTGCAAATCTCGCATTCACTCGACACAATAGTTTAAGCTACACTCTCTACGGCGATCCAATTTAGATGTCAACACATTTTCCTTCACATTGTAAAATATAGATACTTCTAATAATAACATAAGGATCACAACCTTTAGAACACTCCCGCAGGAGAGACCCACTTGTTTTGCCTCCAACTACATTTCTGTATACCTTCCAACCGGTCCTAAAACTGTACGCATGTCGGCTTAGTCTTCTGATGTCTGAACTCATACCGGCAACATAAATATTTTTTAGCTTCACTCTCACAACTGGAAATATGAAAAGATTCTTCACGCCCCTACACTAGGCTATACCTTCGAATGCCAATGGAATTAAACACCTAATGTTCTTCTTATCATCCAGTAGGCCTTCCTCATCACCTCCAAGTCACATAGATGCACCTTGCAGCACTAACATACTCACCACGTATCTAACCAGCCGTCACCCCACTGATAGGGGCAATGCCGAACATATAAGTTCGAAACACTTACTCACATAATCAACGCAAACCTCGGTGAATACAAACCATAGGAAAATATCCGGCCTCAAGTCCTCCACACTGGACCCAACATAAACTCACAGAGATTAATCTCGCCCCTCGATCGGGGAATCACAAGCCATCAAGGCACATCTGATACTGAGCGCTCATGCACGCGTACGAACACGTGGAAGGAATTTCAAGAGTTTCTTTTCAAGCTGAATCAAGGACGCATGATAAGAATTCAGAATGTGAAGTTTTCCTAAAGGTTCTGCAGCCTCTCCAGGATAAGCACAGACCGTCTCCGTACCGATCCGCAAGACTCTACTAATCGGCTCATGACTCGCGAGACAAAGTAACCTAGGCTCTAATACCAACTTGTCACGACCCCAACCCCGATCGTGATGGCCACCAACACACTGCTAGGGCAAGCCCTACCAATTCAAACAACCTTAACCCTTTTTAATACAGTTCATGATTCAAATAACACAAATAATTACTAAGCCATAATACTGAACTCTGAAATATAATTAAAACATGCGGAAAACCCAAGTAGAAATACTACTACACAGCCCGAAGAATCCGGTGTCACAAGTCTGAGCCTCCAATACACGGGTGTCAACCTACTACATATTGCTCTAAAGAAATGCGAAAATAAAGCAAATAGGTTAGATGGGAAGATCAGGACTGCGGACGTCATGCAGCTACCTTGATGCTCCCAAATATGATACTCGCAGAGAAATCCTCACTCAGCCTCAGTGGGTGCACATAGATCTGCACACAAGGTGCAGGGAGTAATGTGGACTACTTCCAACCCAGAGAGTAATAAACATAAATAAGGGGTGAGAGTAAGAAATCCTGGATAGGCACAATGTAAGCTATAATTATAGCAGTTTAATCTAGATAATGTCAACTCAATAAACCAATGCAAACAATGATGCTGCAACAGATAAGTAAATGAATGAGAATCAATTAAGACATGCAACAAATAGTACGGTACTCTCTAGTACCCGCTGAGGCGTGCAGCCCGCTCCATTTATTTATCGTCGACGGCGCTCAATGGGGGTGGGCAGACTCCGGGAGGGGCCCCTTACGGCCCAAGCGCAATATCAAGCCATCTCGTGGCATCCATTAGGCCCTAAGCCTCATATCAATATCAATATAATACTGCTGCGGCGCAGCCCGATCCCATACTCAGTCCAGAATCATATAAGCCCCTCGGGCACAATAATATAGAAATATTCAGCCCAAACTTCATTAGAAATATTATTTAAGTTCCAAGTTTTGAGAAAAAGTGGTTGAGTTTGCAAAACAGTACTAAATACTAGGACTGAGTTCAATTGTCTGAAAATATGGTAAGAAACCAGTAAAAACAATCCCTGAAGGATTCAATCAGTTGGCACGAGGCCAAATTATGACAATTAATCCATTTTTATAAGGATCTCACTAAGCTTCAATCAATTAGGTAGTAATTTTATTAAGCGGGACGGACCAAGTCACAATCCCCGACGGTGGTCTACCCCACGCCCGTTATCCGGCGTGCAAGTCACCTCAACATAGCACTACAATGTACAAATTCGGGGTTTCAAACCCTCAACACAGCATTTACATCTATTACTAACCTCAAGCCGGCCAAAATCCTAGCTCGCTATGCCCTTGCCTCTTAAATCGACCTCCTCGCGCGTCAAATCTGACCAAAACCACAACGAATACGTCACATTATGCTATAGCATCAATACCCAATCGAAAATAATCGAAAAACATCAATAATCCCGAAATTGACAAAACCCGAGCCCTGGGCCCACTTCTTGAAACTCAGAAATTTTTACAGAAAAGTGTTCTTCATCTTCTCCCGATTCCGTACATATAAAGAACACCAAAATCGGAGTCCGTTTGACCTCTCAAATCGACCCCTAAAGGTCTCATAACCTCAGGCCCCAAAATCCTATTTTTACTATTTTTCATGAATTAAAGGCTGGGATTATGGTCTATAGTCACCCATAAATGAGTTTAAATAATCAAATCACTTACCTCTGTGATACTTACTGATTTACTCTCTTAAAAATCGCCTCAGAAGCTTCTTCCCGTTCAAAAATTGGAAGAAAACTCGACCTGCTCATTATAGGTATACTTTTCACGCGTTTTACTGCTCCCAATGGATTCCTTGTGAAATTCTAATGAATTTAGACTTTTGAATCACTCAATTTGACCTTACAATGAAGGAGCTATGTAGGTTTTAAGATTTGCAAATAGTGCAGGTTTTTAATACGTCGTCAGGGGCAATTTCGTCATTAACCTGAAAATCTGGGCAACCTTGGTAAAATGGCCATAAAATCCTCATACGATGTCCAAATTCGACGATTCTTTTTGCTACGGGTCCGTAATTACGATACAGATCTAATGCTTCATTCCAAACAGTAATCGGAGCTCATTTGTTCAATATGATATCATTTATGCTTGAAGAAACGACGTCGAAGCATAAGAAAAACGAGCACAACGCAGCCCAAACCTATCTGAAACTCACCCGAGCTCCTCGGGACCGCATACGAACATACTAACACGTCACATATGATCATTCAAACTTAGTTTCACTCTCAAAACACCAAAACTAACATCAAAACACCAAATTTACATCGGATTCAAGCCAAAGTTCTTCTAAAACATGCGAAACACGCATTTGATCAAAAACCCAACCAAATCACCTCCGAATAACCTAAAATTTTGCACACACATCCCAAATCACCTAAAGAAGCTATAGCAACTCTCGGAATTCCATTCCGACCCTCGGATCAAAATCTCACCTACCAATCGGAATTCGCCAAATACTAACTTCGCCAATTCAAGCCTAATTCTACACCGGACCTCCAAAATCACTTCCGATCACATCCGAGCCCTCTAACTAATAGGTTAACATCCGATTGACTTTTCCAAAACAAGCCTTACTTAGAGAGACTAAGTGTCTCATTTTCTTCCAAAAGTCAACCCAATTCAACTCGTTCACACAAGACACTGATAATGAAGCATAACGAAGCAGGGAATGGGGGAAACAGAGTGGTTCTCATGAGACGACGGGTCGGGTCGTCACATCAGCACTATGGGCTAAAGTAATTTGAAAAAGCTCTACGACAAAAATAATTAATCCAGGACAAAGACTTTAGCTTGTTAGGTGCTGAAGTTTTCAGAAATGAACTTAACAACTTCAGCACAATGGGTTGAAGTTTTTGAAAAATCTGTATGACAAAATTAATGAATCCAGGACAAAAACTTCGGCTTACTAGGTGCTAATATTTTTAGAAATGAACTAACTAACTTTAGCACAGTGGGCTGAAGTTTTTGAAAATTCTGTATGACAAAATTAATTACTGCAGAACAAAAACTACAGCTTACTAAGTGATGAAGTTTTTAGAAATGAACTAACTAACTTCAGCACAATGGGCTGAAGTTTTAGCAAATGAACTAAATAAACTTCAGTATGTTTCAGGATCAAGTTTTTAGAGTGCATTAATTGCATAGTATACAAACACAATTAAAGTAGTCATTATTTTGCGTTGGGTATGTGTGAGTTTAATAATTACATTACTATCACGTTCATGCACGATTTTCATTAGATGTTTAATATTCCTCTATGTCTTTTCATATACCATGGAGAAGTTTTTTTTGCCTATATAAGTACGCTATGCCTTGTGAGTTTATTCCTCAAACACATATATTTTAGCAGATAAAATACAAAACGAAGAAAAGTGGATGCTGTAATAAGACAAATTGTTGACGAAATAAAGCAAGACATAATAGAGGCTTTTGAGCTCAAACTGGATGAGCTCATAGAGAAGTACGACACGGAGCTGGAAGAAATCAACAACAAGCATGATAGGCTTGAGATGTTGGTGAAATTTGATAGTCTGGGTGATGAAGATGCTCGTCCATCTGGCAGTGACGATGATGATGATGATGGTGATAAGGACAATTAGTTTTTTTTTTCTATAATCCTTTTAGTTAAAGGATTATTATGTTATTTGCTTTTTATGTAATTTTAATTTATTTTTTTAATTTTTAATGAAATATTTTTTTTGATTTAAGTTTTTTGTGCATTTTTTTAATTTTTATAATTAATTCTCTTCAAACTCGAAAAATGACAGAGGAAATGAACTAAATAACTACAACATGGATTAACAAAAACTCATCCGAAAATTAAGTATTTTTTGGTATGAAGTCTTTCCAAAAAATCATAATAAAATACAAAGTGCAGTTCAAAAACTTCAGCTCCCTTTGCTGAAGTTTTCAAGAATGAACTAAATAATTACAATATTAATTTATGTTTTATTTTATTTAATAAAAAATGATGTTTTTGTATTAATGTTTTTGTGCGTTTTTCTTTTAAAATTAATTCTTTTTAAACTTACAAAATAACAGAGGAATTAACAAAAATTTATCCGAAAATTACATATTGTAGGACAAAATATTAAGCATGTTTTAGCAGATGAACAAAAAAAACTTCAGCATACTAAAAATTATATGAAAAATGCTTTATATATTCCGGAAAACTTAAGCATTTTTTTGTATGAAGTTTTTCCAAAAAAATTAATAAAATACATAGTGTAAGAGGAAAACTTCAGCTGGTTCTGCTGATGTTTTTAAAGATAGACTAAAAAACTTCAGCATCCCATGCTGGTTCTGCTAAAGCTTTTGAAAAATCTGTATGACAAAATTAATGAATCCAGCACAAAAACTTCAGCAAGTTCAGCTAAATAAGTGCTGAAGTTTTTAGAAATGAACTAACTAACTTCAACACAATAGGCTGAAGTGTTTGAAAAATCTGTATGACAAAATTAATGAATCCAGGACAAAAACTTCAGCTTACTAAGTGCTGAAGTTTTTAGAAATGAACTATCTAACTTCAGCACAAATGGGCTGAAGTTTTTGAAAAATCTGTATGACAAAATTAATTAATCCAGGATAAAAACTTCAGCTTACTAAGTGCTGAAGTTTTTAGAAATGAACTAACTAACTTCAGCACAATGAACTGAAGTTATTTGAAAAAGCTGTACGACAAAATTAATGAATCCAGGACAAAAACTTCAGCTTGTTAGGTGCTGATGTTTTCAGAAATGAACTTAACAACTTCAGCACATCCCATGCTGAAGTTTTTGTTCAATATTAAATTTTAATTTATGTTTTATTTTTACGTAGTGTAGGAGGAAATTTTCAGCTCGTTCTGCTAAAGTTTTTAATGATGAACTAAAAACTTCAGCTTCATTAAACTACAAGACAAATACTTCAGCATATGTAAAAATGTTCAGCTTGACTTTTACGTAGTGTAGGAGGAAATCTTCAGCTCGTTCTACTGAAGTTTTTAAAGATGAACTAAATAACTTCAGCTTGATTAAACTACAAGACAAATACTTCAGCATATGTAAAAATCTTCAGCTTGACTTTTACGTAGTGTAGGAGAAAATCTTCAGCTCGTTCTACTGAAGTTTTTAAAGATGAACTAAATAACTTCAGCGTGATTAAACTACAAGACAAATACTTCAGCATATGTAAAAACTCAGCCTGTTTAGCAAATAAACCAAAAAATTTCGCATATTATGTAGTGGAAAACTTCAAGTTGTTCTGCTGAAGTTTTTAAAGATTAACTAAAAAACTTCAGCACTTTATGCTGAAGTTTTTGAAGATGAACTAAAAAACTTCAGCATCCCATGCAGCTATGTTTCATCTTAGTGCAATAGTTTTTGTGCAATATTAAATTTTAATTTGTGTTTTATTTTTCCCCAGTGCAGCTATGTTTCAGCTCGTTTTCCTAAAGTTTTTACATATGAACTAAATAACTCCACCTTGATTAAACTACAAGACAAATACTTCAGCACATGTAAAAACTCAGCTTGTTTAGCAAATAAACCAAAACTTTTTGCATATTATGCAGTGGAAAACTTCAGCATATTTGAATTTGTCGGATTAGAATGTTAGAATTCAACGTGAAACAGATTCAGAATGCAAATTCAGCATATCAGTGAAGCATCAATCAATCAATCAGAAAATATATATCATGAAATCAGTCAGTTTCAAAAACTATTTTGAATTCTGAAGATGAATTTGAATGCTTACAATGTATTCTGTAATTTTATAATTTTGAATCTATTTTGCGAGAGGCGATCTAAGGAGAGACGGAGTGATGGAGGAGAACCGTAAATTAATTTATGCGTGATGCATCTTTTATATATTTTGGAAGGGGTATAACGATCATATTATTACGGATTTTTTGTTAGTTGGCTACGAAATAAATAGTTTTTAAAAATAGGGTACAGGTTAAAAGGTGGCATAAATATAGGATACGACTGCAAATCCTTCCACATTACATTAGTGCTGTAAGAGTAGCTGGCACACTTCTACTCAGGCCCAATATGAAATTAACAAGGGGCATTTGCATCTATACACACTTTTTGTGTCACATTTTAACTTGTGCCCGCTTTGCAAAAAAAATTGCAAGCGTACCCGCTTTTTCGCATAACTTCAGCACACGGGGCTGAAGTAGCAAAGGTAATCACGCAAAACTTCAGCATTCTAGTAGCCGGCCTGAAGTTCAGCTCTAGAGCTGAAGTTTTTGTTTTGTAACTGGGAAACTTCAGCTCTAGAGCTGAAGTTTTTGTGTTGTAACTGTGAAACTTCACTGGAAAACTTCAGCTCTAGAGTACTTCCCAGAATCATGATCACCTTCATCTTTTTCTTTTGTCTTTCATACGTTTTTTACTCTCTAATTCACGTCCACCTAAAAACCTTTTGGTATTTTTATTAGATTTAACGAAGAAAATCAGTCAAACACTATCCAAACCCCAGAAAAAACTCAGCTCCACCATATTGTTTTTGGCATTGGATCGTCACGTACTACATGGAATTATAGAAAAGAGTACGTAAAATTATGGTGGAAGCCAAATAAAATGCGTGGATTTGTATGGTTAGACAAACCTATGTCGAAGAATCAAAGCAGCACGAGTAATTACAACGTTACTTCTCTTCCAGAAATCAAGATTTTGTGTTGTAACCGGGAAACTTCAGTTCTAGAGCTGAAGTTTTTGTATTGTAACTGGGAAACTTCATTGGGAAACTTCAGCTCTAAAGCTGAAGTTTTTGTGTTGTAACTGGGAAACTTCAGCTCTAGAGCTGAAGTTTTTGTGTTGTAACTGTGAAACTTCAGCTCTAGAGCCGAAGTTTTTTGTGTTGTAACTCGGAAACTTCAGCTCTAGAGCTGAAGTTTTTGTGTTGTAACTCGAAAACTTCAGCTCTAGAGCTGAAGTTTTGTGTTGTAACTGGGAAACTTCAGCTCTAAAGCTGAAGTTTTTTGTGTTGTAACTCGGAGTTGTGTTGTAACTGGGAAACTTCAGCTCTAGAGCTGATGTTTTTGTGTTGTAACTGGGAAACTTCAGCTCTAGAGCTGAAGTTTTTGTGTTGTAACTGAAAAACTTCGGATCTAGAGCTGAAGCTTGGATAAAATTAACTCTTATATGAAGCCGTTGGATTTGCTCCTCTTGCTTGATTTAACTCTATCTTTTTTTTTTTAATTATATACACTGACTGACAGAACATTCCATAATATAAAAAGAAATTATATATGTAGGTTCAACATCTGCTTGAAGAAGTGGTTATGGCGGAGGAAGAGATTGTTTGGTTGGAGAGGAAAGTAGACGTGCTGAAGCTGAAAGATAGGAAATGCNGAAAACGAAGGAGAAGAAGAAGGAGGAGAAAGGGAGCTGAAATTATTTAAGAAGTGGGTACAAGTTAAAAATTTTTAAAAAAATGGGTATAGGTTAAATGGAGGCGACCAAATAGGCGGCCCCGGGCAATTTTTACAATTAACAAAGGAAAGCAAGCGGCCCATTAGTGTTGTTAGAGTAGGCCGGCCCACTTTGTATTTTACCATTTACTTGTAGTTTCAGTTTCTCAGTTTATTTCCTTTAATTGTGTAAGTATATAAATCTGAGATATTTTGGAATAAGATGACAGGTCATTTTCTTTCCATTCAATCTCTCTCGTTTCTCTCCTCTCACCCTTTCTTCTCTTTTCTTCCGCCACTGCTACTGATTCTTCAACTTAACATACCATTTATAGGTATACCACTCTTGAAATTTGTTTTCTTAAAAAAAAAATTAACTAAGAGAAAAGAAGGAAAAATAAAACGGGTTTACACTGACCATAGCTCTTGAAATCGAAATATGTGAAAATTCTGCTTAGTTAAAAGATCGATATTGTTGAAATGAAAGAATATAACTAAACATGGAAATTAAGGAAAGAAAAAGTAAATGAGGAAGAGAAAACAAAATTAACCGAAACTCTTTGGATTTTTTAGTTTCTCTTTCTAGCTTCTTTTTTCTTTTTGTTGGTAAACTTAGTGTAAATGCTAAATACTGTGTAAGCCACCTTGTAGTACTATTTTAATAGTTATCTAGTCTAGGGTAAAATCAAAATCTAAGAGTAGTAGTTGGTAGTGTGTAAGCCACTTGTAATACTAATTTAGTTGTTACTTAGGTTAAATCCAAATCCATGATACCCACTTGGTAACTAATTAAGTAACATGCAAAAATACTAGAGGGAATCGCTATTAAAGAGGTTCTCATCATCTGGACTTCTCCTTCCCCTTTTCTTGAATAAATTTTTTTCAACTTGGTATGTAATATAACTTGGTTAAAGACAAGTTGTATATTAGATAGGCAAAAATTAAATATGTGGGATAAGATCGAGACCTATAAATTCATGGCCTTTTATGAAGCAAAAAATTGCACTCCAATAATATACTTTCTTATATATCTTTCTCCCTCTTATAAGCAATAGTATTGTCGTCATGGCTCGCAGTTATGCTTTCTATATTTTGATCAGGACAATGTCGAATGTAACATCAAGATGGGTTGTGTTGGCCTACATTAACTGTTCCTGTTGTTTCTGTACTTCTAATTTTTTAGTAAACACTTGTATCATTTAGCTTATCAATATCTTGGTTTCCTCTTTACTACAGTTTTTGTCATGTACATGATCCCATTCCCGTGCAGAGATACTACATAGTAATTGAAAGCCAGCTTATGGGGTATGCCGGGGGGGGGGGGGGGGAGGGAGGAGTGAGATCATGAAGGTCTAACAATATTAACAAAAAAAGTGAGTGTACAACTAAGTAGGCACTATAAAAGTCTTTGCTCGTTTTGTATCGTTAACGGTTGATGAAATTTACTAAACATCCGGGTCAACGGAAGGATTTGTATGGCTATAAATGCATTTGTGTGGTCTCAACACTGCATTTTGATACTTGTGGTCATAAACCTGCAATATCATTTGTGTCAATCTTTTTTAAACGAACTAGTAAGAGAATAGTGCGAATCTTTTTGAAAAGGAATGAGTAAAACGGGGTCTTTTAATAAGTCCATATATAGGGTGTTGCACACAAACTTCTTTTTTCCCCATTGTTTAACTAAAAAAGGGAATTTCGGTCAAAGCGATAATTTAGAAGAACTCGGGTTACTGATAATCAAAGGATGAATAAAGAATGATTTTGCCAATAATGAGATATTCAGAAACAAAGTAAACAAGTGTATTCAAATAGAATTTCGTGTCCTTACAATTGATCCATTCTCCCTTTTATAGTTATTTTGGAGATATGCGTTTTGCCTTTTTCATAATAAGGCCATTATAGACAATTAAAGATATTAAATGCTACGTTACATAATCATTGTATTTAATACAGATTCTCTAACGTTTTTAGTATTTAAGGCTCATTAAATACTGTATCTGCACTCCTTTGTACTGTCAGGTTCATTCTCCTTAATTCTTGGACTTTAATAGGTACAGGCGCTGAGGCTTTTGAATAACCGCTCGTACCTCTTTCTAGGCCTCTGCTCGTATCTGTTGCAACTCGTGCCTCTTTGCCAATCATAATTCTTTGACCAATCTATGTGTCATGACACGTCATCCTTAT
Source organism: Nicotiana attenuata (assembly GCF_001879085.1). Classification (NCBI taxonomy): domain Eukaryota; kingdom Viridiplantae; phylum Streptophyta; class Magnoliopsida; order Solanales; family Solanaceae; genus Nicotiana; species Nicotiana attenuata. The sequence continues at coordinate 11,084 of NW_017676952.1, forward strand.
ACCACTTTAATATGTAAACTCAAATTTTCCCAATACAGATAGTCCCCCCACTTGCCATTTATTCATCGATTGAATATTTGGGAAGTGGAATTGTATTAACACGGGAATTTTTGCCACTATTAATGTTATGACAGAATCGACGCTTCAATTGTCACTTCCATTTTATGTTCTTCACACGTGTCACATTTTTATTGGTTTTGCAATTTTGTAGCCCTTTTTAAGGCTTTTTCACAGCTTCACTATTCACGAAGCATCAATTATCATTATGACCCTTCAATCATTGCACTTTTTCCTTTGACGGTTGCTTCTGAGTATAAATATAACTTTCTTCTTTGTCTTTACCACATAAAGTTTTCTGAACATTCAATTTCTCAAATCTTTGTTTCCTTCTTCCTCGTATTATCATGTCTTCATCAAACCCTAACCCTAGAAAGGTGCCCATAGTTGATAACTTCCCTAATGTCCCCGGTAGGAGCAGAAGGGGAGGTAGACTCCGTAATTTAGGATCTTATCTGTACGTGGTTCTTCTATTCCTTCACCTAGTTCTGGCCCCTCTTCTAGAACTAGATGTTCTCTCTCACAAAGATCTTCTTCTAGAGGTAAATAATCTTCTGAACCTCTTCGTGAACCTTTGGTAGAGGAGATAGTTCCTGCGGAACTATCTTTCTATAATGACAGAGAGTCTCTTAAAAATCAAGTATCTTCTTTAGACCGTGCTGATATCTACCCACTCAAATTACTGAAGGTTTGATTCCTTTAGTTCGCACAAACTGCCGTTGGAGTCATGACTTCCCTATCATTATTCCCAATCCGAATCAAAGAATCACCTCCTACTTAACCGATTTTTCCTTTGTTTATACGTACCCTTTCACCTTAGGATTTAAACCTGCTATTGATCCTGTTATTCTCGAGTTTTGTCGTTTCTTTGATGTTTGCTTAGGTCAAATTGGCCCAATAATATGGAGGGTTGTTGCCTGCTTGAGACATTTGACCAACTTAGCTAAGGTGTTTTTTACTTTCTCCCATCTGATTCATCTTTACTCCCCTAGGCTTTTCCGTAATGGTGTTTTTACACTAGTAGCTAGGAGCAAAAGAGTTTTAGTTAGCCCTGAAGATGACAGAGACCGTGGTTGGTACGCCAGGTTTGTTGCTGTCCCCACTGTAGGTTTAGTGGGTGATGATAACGTTCCCTTTCTTGAGAAGTGGAATTTTGCACGTGAGTCTTCTCATACCTTTTTCTTCAATTTTTGTTTATTTCTCTAATTTTACTTTCTTTCCCCAGCAACCATGGGAGTTGTGGACGATGTTCCCAATTTCCGTGATTGGGTAGAAAAGCTGTTGAGTACTGCACCAATGGATGGTAGGTCTTGAAAGACACTTTTACAACAATTTGGTTGGAAGGTGAAAACTCATGGTAAGAGTTTTTATTTTACTTTATTTTACATATTGTTTTTTTTCTCTGAACTTACTTCAATCCTTCTTTCTATCAGGATTTGTTGTTCGAGGAGTTACTGTTGAGGCGGTCGCGGCTTCTCGTATCTCTTTGGAAAGGACCCAAGAAATAATCTTGGGTTCTTCATCGAAAAGAAAAGCCGCTGGCGACCAAGACTCTGAAAAAGAGGAAGACAGGGGTTCCTGGGTAATAAGACCACTGGCTCGTAGATGCATTATTTCTGATGATAAAGCAGAAGCATCCCCCCTCAGTTCTTTTCCTCTTACCGAGTCTATTGAGGCCCCAATTGTGATTCCTGATGATGATGTTGCTGCAGCTGCTGCTCATGATTCTGTTGAGCAGCTTTTTATCAGCGGGTTTGGTAGTGAAAGCTTAGGCCCAATTTCTGATGAAGCACACCTGGCTTCTTTTTCTACTCCCGTGTCTGTAACTCCTTCCTTGCCGACCTCGGCTATTTCCGTTCCTCCCCAGACTGTTTTTACTGCTTCTACTGTTCCTTCTTCAACAATTTTTCCTCCACCTATTCACCACGTTGAGGTTGGTTCCTCTAGTAGGAGCGATGCTATGAAGCAAGTGACTATTGAAGTCCCCGCTGAGGGCAATCTTTTAAGAAAATCGGGTCAAGCAGATGTGTGGCTAAAGCCTTTGATTGGCCCTGTTGAGAAAGCTAAGCTAGACATCCACAGTTCCTTGACTTTGATGAATGACATTGTGCATGCTTCTTTAAAGGTATTTTTCAAACTTTTACTTTGTCATTTTTCTATCTTTGGGATTCTCATTCCCTTTCCTTTTCCCTTTTTAGGTCAATCTTATTGGCACAGAGATGATCAAAAGGGTTACCCTCTAAGAGCAGTTAGCGCGTGACTATCAATTAGAGGCGTATAATTGGAAGGAACAGTATGAAAGTCCTCAGATTGATATGGAGTACTTAGAGGAAAGTAAGAATACCTTAGAACAGTAGGTGCGAGCCTTGACTTCAGAATTGGCAATTGTAAAAGCTTCCTCAAGTCAAGCAGATAAAGAAAAGGCTCGTCTTGAAACTTCTTTCTCCGAGCAGTTATCCAAGGAAAGTGAAAAAATTAGAGAGTTGAAGGTTCTCTTGGGTGAGAAAGAAGCTTATGCTGGTGAGCTCGTGCAAAATTTAACCCAAACCCAAGAAGAGCTCCGGGCTTCTTCTAATAAGGTTTGTTCCTTAGAAAGTTCCCATGCCTCTCTTCAAGCTTCTTACAAATCTGCCTTGGCTGAAATTGAAAAGTTGAAGAATGAAATTGCTGACTGGGAAAGAGATTATGAGATCCTTGGGGATAAGTCTGCCATGGAAGTGAGTTGGGCGTTTTTGAATTCTCGCCGTGATACCTTTGTTGAAACTGGCCAAGAGAATTTTAACTTGGAATCTGAGTTAGCTAAAATCAATGAAACTATTGAGAAGGCTTAGCAAAACCAAGATTTTCCTTCTCCCGTGGCTGAAGCTTCTGCAAATGTTGAAGTTGATACGGGTATTCCCACTCCTTCAAGCCAAGTTGAGCCCACTGCTGTTGATGCACCTGTTTCAGTTCCTTCATCTTCTCAGTGACAAGTTTAAGTTGTTTAAATTTCTTTGTATTGTTTTTTTTTTGGAAAATTGTGGTTAAAACCCTTGGTCTCATTTGAGGGTTTGTTTTGGAAACTTAAGTCCCCAGACCTTTTATGGGGCAATATGTATAAACAATTTTGTAGTTTATGACTAAGCTCATACTTAGTCTAAGCTTTTTAATATTAAGAAGTTTCTCGTGCCTATATTGAACTTCCATTTTATTTATTCTCGCCTTTATTTCTAAGGACATACAGAATAACATGCATTTTTATCATTCAAAAATGCTTCTATTAACTTCATGAATATTTAAATTAATCATGAATTTTATAAAGGAGGGCCCTTTTATATTCGACACTTAATGGAGAAGACGTCTCAACTTCATAACGGTGTTTAACATACGATAAAAGAAATAGGAATACACATGTTTCTTGAAATAACTTTGACAAGTTTTTATTTGAACTTTGTCTAGTTTTGAATAACGCTTTACATGTATTTGAATTACATCTATAACTTTCTCGTAACTGTTTTTCTTGTAACAGGTTTAAAAAAGAAAAATAAACACGAGGTTTTTATTTATAACCCGTTTCAATACATTGCCTTTACCCTAATTATGGTAAGGTACTTTTTAAGTCTTAGCTCGTAACTTTGCTCCATACTTGACTCATTCGTTGAGTGAACTTTTCAGGCTTGATCTTTGATTATTTCTCAATCTTCTTTGCCTTCTTTACACGCATGCCTGTGCATATTATATAGTCCCCCAAGTGTTTGAGCGCTGAAGTAAGAAGCCTCGAGCACTTGATTGATCCTCTCATTTGGTCCTTTCCTTGAAAAGGAAAAACATACGGGACTCGGAGGTGCGATTATAGATATAGACTGCTTAACCCGTTTGAATTTCTATCAGAATAATTGTAATCCTAGGTCGGGAAATTTAATTTATTCCACGTGCCTTGCAGGTCGTGACTCATCATTTAGCACGGGTTAGCTTTTTGCCTATCATCTAAAATCGTTAGTAAAATTTTAACAATTCAAAAATTCAATTTTAAAATACAGATACCTGACCGTGGGTATTCCTTAGAAATAGTATCTCTTTAGGTGAACAGCATTCCAATGTGAAGGTAGTATCTTGTCATCCATTGTTTCTAACTCGTATGCTCCTTTACCTGCAATATCACGAATCCTATAGGGTCCTTCCCATGTTGGACTTAATTTCCCCGCATTAGCTGCCTTCTCGCACCTGTTTGAATGCTCCTGCCTCTACCCATTTAGTAAAATAATCAGTGAGTACGAGCAAAAATTTTACCTGTCCTTTTGCTTGTGGTAGTGGACCCATGATATCCATTCCCCATTTCATAAATGGCCACGGTGCAATGACCGGATGTAGTAACTCCGCAGGTCTACGCATATTATTTCTGTACCTTTGGCATTTATCGCATTTAGCCACGAAACTTTCCGCTTCTTCTTCCATTTTAGGCCAATAATAACCTGCCCTAATTAAGGTTCTTACCAATGACCTTCCTCCTGCGTGATTCCCACAATGCCCCTCGTGTATTTCTCTCATTATGTATTCTGTCTGAGAAGGTCCGAGGCATCTTGCTAAGGGACCACCGAACATTTTTCGGTAAAGATTGCCTTGCTTTAAGCAATACCGAGCTGCCTTTTTTCGAAGCGCATGAGCTTTTTTCTTATCTTCAGGGACGATACCATACCAAGTTAAGTTATTAAAAAGCAACAATCTCGTTCCTCCAGTCCCAAGTTAAGTTATTGAAATTTACCTCATTCTTATCGGGGTCGAGAACTGAATGAAATAAATGAATAACTAACGCATTTGCATCGCTTGCCACGGCTGCTGCAGATGCGAGATTAGCTAGGGCGTCTGCTTCAACATTTTCATCCCTTGGTATTTGTGTAACTTTCTAGGTTTGAAATTGCTTTATCAAATCCCGTACCTTTTCTAAGTATTGTTGCATCCTTGCTTCCCTGGCCGTATAAGTCCCCAGCATTTGATTAACTACAAGCTGTGAATCGCTTTTGATTATAATCGGATTTATGCCAAGTTCTCGCGCCAATTCTAAACCTGCAATCACAGCCTCATACTCTGCCTCATTGTTAGTTATAGAATGACTTTTAATGGCTTGTCGAATGGTTTCACCCGTAGGTGGTACCAAAACAATCCCTAAACATGCACCCTTCACGATGGACCATCAGTAAATAGGGTCCAAATTCCTGGGTTAGCTCCATTGAACACCTGCAATCTTTTTCTGCTTCTAATTGCATCCCTTGGCTAAAATCAGCCACGAAATCAGCTAACACTTGAGATTTTATAGCAGTTCTAGGTTGATACGTGATATCATATTCAATTAATTCTATAGCCCACTTTGCTAACCTTCCTGATAATTCATGCTTGTATAATATATTGCGTAATGGATAAGTAGTTACTACTACGATAGGGTGACATTGAAAATAAGGCCTTCGTTTTCTAGACGCTATGATTAATGCCAGTGCAAGTTTTTCTAATTGAGAAAACCGCGTCTCCGCATCTAATAAAGATTTACTGACATAATAAATCGGAGATTGTTTACCTTGATCCTCCCGAACTAAAACAGCACTTATCGCTACTTCTGAGACGGCAAGGTAGATGAGCAATCTTTCCCCAGCTTTTGGTTTTGCGAGCAACGGTGGGTTTGATAAGTATGTCTTCAAATTTTTGAGTGCCTGTTGACATTCCTCATTCCATTCGAAATGATCTTGCTTTTTAAGAGCTGAGAAGAATTTAAAGCACTTTTCGGATGATTTGGAAATAAATCTCCCCAAAGCTGCAATTCTTCCTATCAACCTCTGTACTTCTTTTTTATTTGTAAGTACATCAGGGATTTCTTCAATGGCTTTAATCTGCGCTGGATTCACCTCAATACCACGGTTAGAAACAAGAAAACCTAAAAACTTACCTGATGCAACACCAAACGCACATTTTTCAGGGTTCAATTTCATATTGAACTTCCGCAAGATCTGAAACGTATTTGATAAGTGTGATATATGATCCCCCGAATGCTGAGTTTTAACGAGCATATCGTCTATGTAGACCTCCATAGTTTTTCCCAAGTGTTCTTGGAATATTTTGGTCACCGGTCTTTGATACGTTGCACCAGCATTTTTGAGGCCAAAAGGCATTACTTTATAGAAGTAAGTCCCCCTGTCTGTTATAAATGAAGTTTTTTCTTCATCTAAAGGATCCATTTTAATCTGGTTATAACCTGAATATGTATCTAAAAAGCTTAACAATTCATGTCCTGCAGTAGCATCAATTAGTTGATCTATATGTGGTAATGGAAAAGAGTCATTTGGACAAGCTTTGTTAAGATCTGTGTAATCTACACAAACTCGCCACTTACCATTCTTTTTTGGTACCACAACAGTATTAGCTAACCAATTAGGATACTTTACCTCGCGGATAGATCCATTGTTTAATAATTTTTGGACCTCATCTTGAATCACCTGATTTTTGAAAGCTCCTTGCTTTCTCTTCTTTTGTTTGATAGGTGTATATGAGGGTTCTTCATTTAACTTGTGAGTCATTAACTCCGGTGGTATTCCTGTCATATCAGAATGGGACCAAGAAAAACAATCTGCGTTAGCTCTTAAAAATTCAATCAACTTACGTTTCACGTCTGGGCTGAGATTGGCCCCTATGTAGATTTTCCTTTCAGGCCAATGTACAAACAATACTACAGCCTCCAGTTCTTCGATCGTTGTTTTGATATTTTCGTTTTCTTCTGGTTCTTCAATGGAGTCAGGCCTTGAATCTACATCTGTTCGCCCTTGTTCAGTTGAGGTTTGCGTTGTGGTATCCTCAACTGAATGCTGTAATTGCTATTTTTCTTCATTTCTCGTGCTTGAATCTGCTACGGAGTTAATGTTCCTAGATATCTGTTGATCTTTACGGATTTGACATATTCCGCACGGTGATGGAAATTTAATGACTTGATGTAAGGTCGACGGAACAACATCCATCTCGTGGATCCATGGCCTCCCTAGAATTATGTTGTAAGCTATTTCCAGCTCCACTACCTGAAACTTTGTATCTTTGATAACTCTTTCTGCGAATGTAGTAAGTATTACTTCCCCTTTCGTCACGACGCTAGAATTTTCGAACCCGGACAAAGTATGCCCCCTGTGTACTAATTTGGCTTCAGCTTGCATCTCGTGTAGAACTCTTAGCAGAATAATATTTACAGAGCTACGTGGATCAATCAAAACTCATTTCACATTATTGTCATGTACAAGAAAAGATATTACCAGTGCGTCGTTATGTGGAGTTAATACGCCATCCGCATCTGCATCATCAAACGTAATGCTTTCTTCCTCTAAGACATGTCTCACTCGCTTCCCGTGGGTAATCGTGACTTTGGATAATTTATTTACTGTTGTATACATCACACCATTGATTTCTTCACCTCCGCTTATAACATTAACGGTCCTTTTTGGGGAAGGCGGTTTTGGGGGCTCCTGCCTATTCTTTATGTATGCTTGCTTTCCTTTCTCGCTGAATAACTCAGTGAGATACCCTTGCTTCAACAGATGATCAACTTCACCCTGTAGTAACCTACAATCTGCCGTTTTGTGACCATGATCGTTATGAAATTCACACCAGTGTTCAGGATTACGCCTGTTTGGGTTTGACCTCATCTCTTTTGGCCACCACACCTTATTACCCATGCTTCTTAAAACAACATCGAGCTCGGAAGTGCTTACATTAAAATTATAACCACCGAACCGTGCCTTCAAGCTTCTATCATCATCTCGTGACTCTCGCGTGTTGCGATCATTTCCGTACCTAGATGATGAACCCGATTCTCTATTTCTAGATCTATGATCGTACCTTGAATGATCATGCTTGGACCGTGAATCTTTTCCAGCCGGGCCCATATATGGTTCGTACCTGCTTTTACCTGATCTCTTTTCTGTTTCCGCCCGTCTCAAACTGACCTTTTCTTCTTTTTGAGATCGTGAGATAATATCTTCCTCGATCCTTAACTTCGTGCTATATCGGTTGTAGACGTCATTCCATATTGTTGTTGGGAATTCACGAAGACTTTCCTTGAGTCGCCTCGTGGCTTCTGAGCTTTTTTCATTCAAATTACTGGTGAAAGCTATAGCTGCCCAATTATCTGGTACACGTGGTAACGTCATTCTTTCACGCTGGAACCTATCCACGAACTCTCTGAGCAACTCAGAGTCCCCTTGTTTGATTTTGAAGATATCCTCCATTCACTTTTCGACTTTTTGAGCTCCCGAATGTGCTTTAATAAATGAATCTGCAAGCTCAGCAAAAGAATATATAGAATTTTCGGGTAAAAGAGAATACCATGTTAATGCTCCTTTAGTGAGCGTTTCTCTGAATTTTTTGACCAATACTTATTCAATTTCTTGTTTGGTCTAGTCGTTGCCTTTTACGCCAGTTGTGAATGCAGTCACGTGGTCTCGTGGATCAGTTGTTCCATCGTACTTTCGAATATCAGGCATTTTGAATTTCTTTGTAATTGGTAAAGGAGCAGCGCTTGGCTTCCAAGGTTGCTGTGAATATTTATCCATATCTATTCCTTTGATTACAGGCGGTACTCCAGGTATTTGCTCTATGCGGTCACTTTGCTTCTTAAGCTGTTTCTGCAATGTTAGAACTAAATTTTGTAGATCGAAATTGACTACGTTACCTGGTTCTCCCTCTCGTGATTCACTGGGGATTCCACCACTGCCTGAATTAACAAGCCCAGAACGAGGGTTTTCCAAAGTGTTGCTATTTGGAACTGGTGTTGATGGTGCAGCAGGTAATTGGGTGGCAAAAGCCTAAAGAGCTTTATTAACTTGTTGAGCGATCAACTGCTGCAAAGCTTCATGATAGCTTCATCGTTGTTAAATTGAGTATTTGCATTTGAGTGAGATCCATCAAGAGTTCCTTCTCGAGATCGACGAGGCGAACTTTGTGGAGAAGGGATCGGAGTGTGAACATCTTGTGGATCCCCTTGGAGTTGATGGTTTCCTTGATTTCCCTGGGTGTTATCGTTAACATTTGACATGATTATTGATGTAACGAAATAGATAAAATTAAGAAAAAATAGATTATCAGATTCCCGGTAACGGAACCAATTTGTTTAACCAAAAAACGGAATTTCGGTCAAAGCGATAATTTAGAAGAACTTAGGTTACTGATAATCAAAGAATGAATAAAGAATGATTTTGCCAATAATGAGATATTCAGAAACAAAGTAAAAGTGTATTCAGATAGTATTTCGTGTCCTTACAATTGATCCATTCTCCCTTTTACAGTTATTTTGGAGATATGCGTTTTGCCTTTTTCATAATAAGGCCATTATAGATAATTAAAGATATTAAATGATACGTTACATAATCATTGTATTTAATATAAATTCTCTAACGTTTTTAGTATTTAAAGCTCATTAAATACTGTATCTGCACTCCTTTATACTGTCAGGTTCATTCTCCTTAATTCTTGGACTTTAATAGGTACAGGCGCTGAGGCTTTTGAATAACCGCTCGTACCTCTTTCTAGGCCTCTGCTCGTATCTGTTGCAACTCGTGCCTCTTTGTCAATCATAATTTTTTGACCAATCTACGTGTCATGACACGTCATCCTTATACCACTTTAATATGTAAACTCAAATTTTCCCAATACACCCATGGCATTAACAAAAGAAAAAAAAAAGGAAAGTCTAATTAGGGAAACCTTTGGAACTCATAAAAGATGCTACAACAATCTTCGAAGTTCAAATTCATAACACTGCAATTCAATATGGCTTCATAGTCCTATACTTCAAAGGTGTATTAGGATATTATATGCAGATAATGAAGGAACTAGTTCAGTACATAATGAAGCAGACTACTACTGATGATGTGATCAGGTTTAATTGGAAAGTTAAGTGCAAGATGGATTCTGAAAAGAAGCTACTTCGTACGTAACAAGTAAAATATTTTCTAGAGGAATTTGTATTCAAAATGAATTTCAACAAATAAGGAAAACTTGCAAAGAAGGAAAAAAGGTTGAGTAATTGAAAATAAATGGGAAAACCAAATCAAATTAGGAGAGGTTTTCCTTAACCGAAATATTATAGGTTTTGGAGCATTAATTGGAGAAGGATTTCGGCCAACCTCACACCTATATAAAGAGATTTATTTATGCCGTCCCAGACTTATGCTATTCACACAGATGAAGCGTATTACTCCTGGGACTAGCAATCACAACAAAAAAGGTGGTCTCAAGGATTTTAGCTACTCAACTAAAGGACATATTCCTGAAGATAAAGCTGTTTAATTCTTTAGTTATTAGGTTGAGTCTATTGTTCTTGAATTGTAACATAATTGCTTTTGAGAAGTGTAATTATTGGTTAGCACAAAATATTGAAGTTTTGTTTCGCTTACAATTGGGTTGATTGTACAAGTATGGTACTAGAGTTAGCCCCATTTGGTTATAGAGTTGTAACCTAAAACTGCTCTTTGAAGTTAGTAAAGTTTTTAGGAAAATCTTACGAGGTTAGGTCGTGGTTTTATTCCCTTGAGTAGGGAGGTTTTTCACGTAAAATTGTTTTATTCTTTAATTAAATTCCGCATTTTACTAGTTGGTTGTGTGTTTGAATCAAGTACATGTTTTTGGATTCAGAAAAATCGTGTAAGACACAATTCATCCCCCTTCTTGTGTTATGATGCAACCTTAAAATAGCACCTTTGGAGTTTATATTTCAATTTTGAGAGAACTTAATGAAAAATTCGAGTTGGTTTTGGTTAAAATTTCAGAAACTCGAAAAGATGAATACATAAATAAACAGTATATATTTTATATGTTGTGCATATAAACGACATATAAAATATATACAACTAACATTATACAAGTTGTATATAAGTTGTATGAAAATTGTAGCTTTTGACCGGATTTCGTACAACAAAAAATCATATTCCAATTGTATATAAATTGAAGATTTGTATATATTTTGTAAAAAAAGTAGTTACTTTTTGTAAATAGAAAAACCTAGCTAAACTGGACATTTTTTTTTTAAATTATTGCATATATACGAAAAGATCCCTTAAATTATCTTCCAAGTTCAGATCTAAAACTCTCAGCCCAATTCGTTCCTTTTATGGCCCACATTTATAATTATTCTCATCTTGTTTGCATAATTTAGACGAAATCTGAAGAGTGCGTGTATGGGTGTAATTCAGAAAGTGCCGAAACATGGTGAGTAAGTGACGTGACGTTGAATGAATATTTGTGCATGTGATGTGTGAGGATAAGAATTAATAGAGTTGGTTAGTGGATGTGGGTCTGTTACGGAGAGATAAGGAGGAATATTTCTTTGTGTAAATACTAAATAGCGTATATAAGCCACTTGTAATACTATTTACTTGTTAATTGTTATCTTTGGTAAAATCAAAGCCTATGATGTCCACTTGGTAATTAGATAACATGCCATTATCTGAGAGAAACTGGATGGAAGCTCTACTAATGTGATGATCCAAAAGGTCATCACTTGTTTTAGAAATAAATTCTGTATTCCGAGGTCTTAAAACCTACTTTTTTTTTGTCTGACCTCGATTTGCGTGCGCAATCCGGGCATGTATCCGAAAAGCCATTATGTGAAAATCTGTGAAAAAATGATGAGTTTTGCTTTTAAAATGAATTTAGGTTGACTTCGGTCAATATTTTGGATAAATGGACCCGGACCCGTGATTTGATAGTCCCGGAGGGTCCGTAGAAAAATATGGGACTTGGGCATATGCTCGGAATCGAATTCCGAGGTCCCAAGCCCGAGAAATGAATTTTTGAAGAAAATTGTTTAACTGAAATTCTTAGAGTTTTTGGAAATTTGAATGTAATTGAATTTGATGGTATCAGGCCCGTATTTTGGTTCCGGAGCCCGGTACAGGTCTTATATGGCATTTAAGTTGAGCCTGTAAAATTTGGTAAGAAACGGACTTGAAATGACGTGAATCGGACCTTCGGTTGTTAAAATTTGAACTTAAGAGTTCATGAGATTTTTCTTTGATTTTGATGCTAAACATAGTTGTTAATGTTATTTTGATGATTTGATCGCACGAGCAAGTCCATATGATGTTTTTGGACCTGTATTCATGTTTGGTTTGGAGCTCTGAGGGTTCGGGTGAGTTTTGGATAGGCCAAGGAGTGAAATTCGACTTAAGGAATTGCTGGTATGTTGCAGGTCTGCAGGGTTCGCAAATGCGAAGCCTGGCCCGCAAATGCGAGAAATACGTCGCAAATGCGAAAAGCCCAAGACCAGCACTACCTCGGAAATGCGAACACCCAATCGCAAATGCGAAGAAAGCAGACTTCTGCGAACACCCAATCGCAAATGCGAAGAAAGCAGACTTCTGAAGGGTTCGCAATTGCGAACCCTGGTCGCTATTGCGACATCTGCAACCTGCAAAATCATAACTTAGACGCATTTTCAACCATTTTTACAACCTTTTTCAAAACCTAAACACCTTTGGGCGATTTTTCAAAGACAACTATTCTTCCAAATCGATTGTAAGTCATTTCTAACTCGTTTTCTTTAATCTCTAACATCTTTTACATGATTTCAACTCAAAATCAAGGGTTTTCATGGGGGAAATTGGGTGTTTTGGGTAGAGCTTAGGTTTTTCAAAATTTGGGGATTTGGACCTCGATTTGAGGTCCGATTTTAAAAAAAATTATATATTTGAGTTCGTGGGTGAATGGGTAATCGGGTTTTGGTTTGAACCTCGGGTTTTGACCATGTGGGCCCGGGGTCGATTTTTGACTTTTTGGGAAAAACTTTAGAAAACCTATTTTCATGCATTAGAATTGATTCATTCAGCATTTATTGATATAGTTAAGTAACTTATCGATAGTACAAGCGAATTGGTGGTGGAATCAAGAGGTAAAGCAGTAGTTGAGGCTTGAATTGTATTCGTGGCATCGAGGTAAGTGTTTGATATAACCTTAGCTTGAGGGATTAGGAGTCGTGTCCTATTTGCTATGTGTTAAATGTTGGATACGACGTATAGGCTTGGTGACGAGTATCTATACGTTGGTGTCAAGCATGCCCGTGAGTCTTATACTATGATTGATATGACTCCATTTTGTATTGTACATGCCTTATGTGATATTCCTATTGTTGAACAAGGCTTGTGGAAGTAAATTTGGTAATTGAACATTTAAGAGCGTTGGCTCAAGTTGTGAATTGATTGTGGAAGTATCATTGGTACTTGAACATTATAGAGCGTTGGCTCAAGTTGTGAATTGAATCGTGAAAGTATCATTGGTAATTGAGCATTGTAGAGCGTTGGCTCAAGTTGTAAATTGAGTTATGAAGTAAATGTGAAAAAGAGAAAAGGATTATGATATTGTCTCCCTTGCCGGGATGATGTTGCTTTTAATGTCGTCTCCTTTGCCAGGATGTTGTTGCTTTTGATACTGTTCTCTTGCCGGAATTTTCATTGTGATTTTATTGTGGTTCTATTTATTTCCTTGCCCTTATTGTTTGTGATTGTTGTTTGGGTGAGGAAGAGTGTTAAAGCACGAAGGGTGATGACGTGCATTATTTTGGTGAGAGGGTGTTAAAGCACGAAGGGTGATGCTGTGCATGATATTTTTGTGAGAGAGTGTTAATGAACGAAGGGTGATGCCGTGCCGCACGATGTACCATTTCGTGCCTTTATATGAGTGATAATGCACGAAGGATCATTCCGTGCCATGATTTTGTGAGGTAAAAGAACGAAGGGTGATGCCGTGCTGATTATATTGATATTTGGTGAGGACGAGAGTAAAAGCATGAAGGGTGATGCCGTGCACTTGTCTGGATTTCCTGATTATTGTTGATATCCGAGTTATGGTGTTCTTTACGGTTATTTATTTGTTTCTTGTTGCTACTTGATATACCCGCAACATGTCTCTCTCCCCTTTTACTTTTAAATTGTAAATTTCTGCCTTTATTTTTCCACTGTATATGATTTAATTGCACAGGTTTATTTGGTAGTCTGGTCCTAGCCTCGTTACTACTTCGCCGAGGTTAGGCTAGGCACTTACCAGCACATGGGGTCGGTTGTGCTGATACTACACTCTGCACTCTTTTGTGCAGATCCCAGTGCTGTAGCTTTCGGACCGCAGTGAGGTTGCTGCTTCTAGTTCACCAGGCGACCCGAGGTAGTCCTACAGGCGTCCCCTTCTATCTTTTCATTCTGTTTCTTTCATGTATTCCAGAGACAGTGTTGTTTTAAATCTTTCAGACCTTTATTTGTAGTATTCCTAGACAGTCTGTGAAATTGTGACACAAGTTCTAGGTAGTTTTGTTATGGATTGGTATTGGTAGCATTATTAAAATATTGCATTTCAGTCTTCCGCTTATTAAATTCTGTTGTTTATTAAGTGTTGGTTCTTATTTTTAACGGATTAAAATGGAAACAAGGTAAATAATTCAATTGGTTGGCTTGCCTAGCTTTCACTAGTAGGCGCCATCATGACTCCCGAGGGTGGGAAATCTGGGTCGTGACAAGTTTGTATTAGAGCTCTAGGTTACTTAGGTCTCACAATTCACGGACAAGCTTAGTAGAGTCTGATGGATCGGTACGAAGACGCTTGTATTTATCCCCAGAGGCTACAGAGTTAGGAAAAACTTCACATCTATTCTCTCCTGTCGTGCGATTGGGTTTCTTAAATACTAATTGAATTTCTACTCTGTTCTTTCGCAGATGGCGAGAACACGCGCTTCCTCATCCACTGACCAGCAGCCCGAGCCCCCAGCAGCAGCTCCCACGAGGGGAAGAGCGCAAGGCCGAGGCTATGCTAGAGGCCGAGGCAGGGGCAGAGCACAGCCCAGAGCAGCAGCGCCAGCGGCGGAGCCTCAGGTTGAGTTTGATGATGAGGTTCTGGCCCAGGCAGTTCCGGTGGGCCCAGCTCAGGTCCCAGAGGGGTTCATTGCTACCCCAGTACTCCAGGATGCTCTGGTCCGTCTAGTGGGCCTTATGGAGAGTGTCACCCGGGAAGTCTTGCTTCCTGTAGCACCAGCCGTCTCTCAGGCTAGAGGACGAGCCTAGACTCCTGCTACCCGCACTCCGGAGCAGATGGCTCCCCAGTTTCAGACTCCAGCAGCTCAGCCGGTTGGAGCAGTTCAGCCGGGTGTGGTAGCTCAGACCGGTGATGGAGCTGCTATGTCTGCTGATGCCTTGTGGAGATTGGACAGGTTCACTAAGCTCTTTACTACCACTTTCAGCGGTGCATCTTCTGAGGATCCCCAGGATTATTTAGATAGCTGTCATGAGGTTCTCAGGAACATGGGGATAGTGGAGACCAATGGAGTTGACTTTGCTGCTTTTCGCTTATCTGGATCCGCCAAGACTTGGTGGAGAGATTATTGTCTGGCTAGACCAGCTGGGTCACTAGCTCTGACTTGGGATCAGTTTTCTCAGCTGTTTTTGGAGAAGTTTCTTCCTATCACTCAGAGGGAGAGCTATCGGAGGCAGTTTGAGCGTCTCCAGTAGGATTATATGACTGCTACTCAGTACGAGACCAGGTTTATTGTTTTGGCCCGTCATGCTCTTCTTATACTTCCCACTGATAGAGAGAGAGAGAGTAAGGAGGTTCATTGAGGGACTCATTCTGCCTATTCGACTTCACATGGCCAAGGAGATGGGAAGCGAGATTTCCTTTCAGGATGCGGCCAATGTGGCCAAGAGGGTTGAGATGGTTTTATCACAGGGGGTGGTCAGGGGTCTGACAAGAGGCCTCGTCATTCAGACAGATTCAGTGGTGCCTCGTTTGGAGGCAGGGATTCTTTTGGTAGAGGCCATCCTCCTAGGCCTTTTCAGTCAGCACTTCAGGTTTCGCACGGTGCTTCAGGTGGTTGTGGTTCTCATATGCAGTATTTTGATCAGCAGTCCTACAGTGCACCACCAGCTCCTATCAGTGCACCGCCGCTCCAGAGTTTTTGAGGTGGTCATTGAGGTCGTCAGGGTCAACAGTCTCAGCAGCTGAGGGCTTGTTATACTTGTGGCGATATGGGTTATATTGCTAGATTTTGCCCTCGAGCATCGAGCAGCTCTCAGCATCAGGGTTCCCGTGCCATGGTTCAGGCACCGAGTGTTCCACAGCCCGCTCGGCCAGCCAGAGGTGGAGGTAGAGGTTCTAGAGGTGGAGGTAGAGGTATTAGAGGTGGAGGTCAGGCCGCTAGAGGTGGAGGCCAGCCAGCAGCAGGCCGTCCCAGAGATGTAGTCCAGAGTGGTGGGGCCCAGCCCCGATTTTATGCTCTTCCAGCCAGGCCTGAGGCTGAGGCTTCTGATGCAGTTATCACAGGTACTGTTCTGGTTTGTAGTAGAGATGCTTCAGTTCTATTTGATCCTGGATCTACATACTCCTATGTGTCATCTTATTTTGCACTGTATCTGGCCATGCCTAGTAATTCTTTGAGTGCTCCTGTATATGTGTCTACACCGGTGGGTGATTCTATTGTGGTAGATCGTGTCCATCATTCTTGTATAGTTGTGAATGGGGGTCTTGAGACCCGATTAGATTTGTTACTTTTGGATATGGTTGATTTTGATGTCATATTGGGGATGGACTAGTTATCACCTTACCACGCTATCTTGGATTTTCATGCCAAGACTGTGACCTTAGCCTTGTCGGGTTGCCTCGTTTAGAGGAGAGGGACTCCTGGTCATTCTACCCGTCGTGTTATCTCATATATGAAGGCTAGGCGTATGGTCGAGAAGGGGTGTTTGGCCTATTTGGCATATGTTCGTGATTCTAGTGCTGAGGTTCCTTCTATGGATTCTGTGCCTGTTGTTCGTGAGTTTCCTGAGGTTTTCCCTTCAGACCTGTCGGGTATGCCACCTGTTGACACCCAATTTTTCCCTATATATTTTCAATATGCAAAATACTTTCAAAATAACATATATATGCACATAAGTATGTCCAAATATTTTATTATTTTTTCCATAATTTTTTAAGGTTTTTAAACTGATTTATTCCCCCTTTTTCATCTACAAAATCCCAATAATTATGTCCAAAATTATTATTTTTGATGATTCATTTATTGGATCTTAATATTTATGCCAAAATATGGCTAAAGTAATTCTACATATTTTTACAACTTTATTTAGTATTTTTAAAGTTAATTGCCTATAATTGCAATATTAGCCTTTTTAAAGATTTAATTGTGTTTTATATTCAAAAAATTAAGCCCTATATTTTAAATTGGCATTTACATGCTGTGAATCATTTTGGTACTTTCAATTTATTCTCAGAAATTTATTTACGATTTTTTATAATCTAAAAAGGGAAAAATTGGCTATTTAAATAACAACCCATTTGTGTTTAAATTCTAGCCTAAATTGAACCCCAAATCAAACCCAATTAAACCCGGCCCCAACTCAATTAAACCGATCCAAACCCCGATCTCAACCTACCCCTTTTAATCTAGGCTGTTGATCATTCAGATCAACGGCCATCGTTTACCCTTACCATTTTTAACCCAAAACGACCCCTTACCCTAATCATTTCTCACCACCCGCCGCCCTTGAATCCCTTTCTCTCAAACTCTCTCTGCAACACCACATAAACCCTAGCCGCCTCCACCTCAATCCCCACCTAATCCATGGTCTCCCATGGTGTTTTGAGACGTGTACTCGTCTCCTATGTCTACTGGCCACATATTTTTCCTGATTCCATGGACAAATCTCGACGAGATCTGGTCCAGTCCTTGCTCGACTTCGATCTCCGGTCTTTCTCCGGCCATCCATGGCTGTTCAAGTCAGGTCCTTGACTTTTCCGACTAGATCGGTATTTTCTAAGGCCTTTCTCATTTTCTCTGGGTTCTTTGAAACCCTAGCTCTAAGATTTGTTCGATGTTTCTTTCAGATCTATCTTAGGTCTGCGCTTATTACGAACTTCTTAAGTGTTTTCTCGAAGGTTCTTCGATTTTCTTTCAAAATGACTCTTCATTTTTTTCAACGATTAGGTTTTCTCTTAACTTCTTTTAAAGATCTCTTCTCTGATTTTTGGTGTTGCTTTATGATTTTACTATGTTCAACAACTTGTTTATGCTTTCCTTCTACTTGATTCAGCATGTCGAAAACCCTAGGTCTTTTTGGTCCTATCCAAGTTCTGAAACTTTCCTTGTCAGTTTGAATGTATATTTATTTGATTAAGTTCTTTATTTTGACTCTCTTTTCCTTGTTTAACTTATCTGATTCTTGGTTCTTATCATCTCTTATGCTCGACTACTATTGAAGCCCTAATTTCTTAAAAGGTTTTCCTCACTTGTTACTGTGAGACCTTTACTTGTTTCTGACTCTCTTTACTTGTTACTATGCTTTCTTCACTTTTGATTCTGTGTAACTACCTGACGTTGTTGAATACTGTGCTTCGAGTAGATCTCTTTTACTACTGAATCCTAGCTTATTCTTGCTACTACTGTATGCTTATGTTGTTTCTTTTGCCAATGTGTTTGGCCTTGCATGTCTGATACTGCTGTTCATTCTATTTATATGTTGAGGTGCAGAATCATGATCCTTTTTTGATTGATTCTGACTCCCTCAATGTTGCGATTGATTGCAAAAGGTTTTCTTATGAACCCTAATTTTATTCGTCTGTTTAAATTAATTGATTCACCTCCTTTAATTACTGTGATGTTTTACCTTGAATCTTTTGCCAAAATTAAGCATATATTTTGTACCTAGACTCAATTGTATACTCTAAATTTTACTACCCCCTTATATGGCAAGAATCAATCTGTCTCAAACTGATTTCTTTCCTTAATTAACCTTGTTAGTATCCGTTTGAGCAGTACTTCCTTTATTAATGGGAAGTACTTGTGTTAATTGATTTAGATTGTGATTATTTCCATGTTTGTGTTAATACTTTACTTATTACCTTAATTTCTACTCGTTTTCAAAACTATAAATACCCTACCCTCTCTTGTTTTAAAGAGACGAACAATTTAAGTTCAGAACACACACTTACACTCAAAAACTCTCTCTTTCTTTATTGCTACTTGTGCTACTGTTTTGTCTACCCGGCTGAAAGCCAAGGCTAGACTGTGGAATCTTGCTTACTCTTTTTCTTACTGCACTTTGCTTCTCTACTGGTATGTCCTAGTTAATTTTTAAGCCTCAACAACAACATGCTTTCTTTAAGTTGCTTCAGTTTCTCATTCTTGTCTACTTCCGCTTATGTTTCTGCAGTTAAGCTACACTGCTAGCATGCTGTAACATGTTCCTTTCCCCTTTTAAATTAATGCCTCCTTATGTGTGTACTCTGTCAATCACTTGTTGTGTACTTGCTACCTTATGAATCCCAAACCCCCATATCCCCTATATGTGTTTGTGTTCCTTTGGATGGTTTGTGTACATGCCAGCATCAGCTATTGCTGTGCATGACCAAACCAGACCCTTGCTGGGGTTATGCAATGTATCCCCACGATCCCTTGCCCCTTTGAATGACTACTGATTCTGTGTAGTTTGAGTTTCACTACTACAACTGTTTTCAAAACACCCTTTACCACATACTATTTCCAATCCAGTTTTAATAAATCTCTTTCAAACTATGTTCTGCACTTCCACTATACTCTTAGAATCTAGGTTCTGCCCCTCTTGTGTAAGCCTTGCTTTGGGACCCTTGAGTTCACTCTGATCTTGGACACATAAGGGCTGGCCCTTCCACACTGCACCCATTCTATTTGGTTATGTAAACCTGGGTGTACGCATTGCCCGGGATCCCCTGAGATCCTTAGGGAACTTTGACACACTCAGGTATGAGAAAGGCTTTGAAACACTGGCATTGAAGTGATTAATTACATAACTCAGATAGGAAGTCAAGATCAGGCTTCCTTTGGTTGCAATTTCCTATTTCTGCACTTCTTTTGTAACTTAATCATTTTGGGCTGTAATAAACATTATGGGGTTGGCTAGTGGAAAAGGGCTGGGAAATATGCATGTTTTAGCTATTAAAAGGGTAGATAACATGCCTATAGGGTCTACTTTGCTTCAAATATGGTCCGTTAGAAAACATGCCTATAGGATCTGTTATTGTTTACAATAAATTCTGCATACTTCACTTTCACAAAACTAGAAATCATGTCTATCGGATATAAACGACTTTAATAATAGATAACATGCTTATAGGGTTAAAAATCGGCTTTATAATTAGATATCATGCTTATAGGATAGAAAGTAATTGAAGCTCAATTTTTGTTATAGCATGTATCCAAACTCGTTTCCCTTAGAAATCATGCCTATAAGTCCAAGGTCAGCTTTCACACACTTAGATACTATGCCTATAGGATCTAAATAGCTATAGTAGAAATCATACCTATAGAATTTACAAAAAACAGTTTAGTTTGAAAAGCCGTCTAGTTCGTGTTGTTATTCTGAATTGGATTGGTTAATTAATCTGCCGCTTCTTTAATAAGTTTCTCAAACACTGCCTTATTACCGTTAGAAAGCATGCCAATAGGATCTCAAATCGCCTGTTTAAAATTAATCACTGCTCCACTGCATTTCTTAATCAATATAGATATCATGCTCATATGATATCATTATTACGCCTAGGCAAGCCTTAGGTAATAATAAACACTGGAACCGCCTTTGTTTATTTATCAATTGCTACAACCAACAGGCAGGCCTGATTCGGACTTCTTATCTGAGCTATATAATGAATCTGGGGCTGACTCAAGTTCCCTGCTTTAATATTTTTTTTTAAAATTCAGACCTTAATTGTGTTTAAGTCGTGCTATTTATATGCATCATTTGCGGAGGTTTATATGAGCCTTCTAATTGCTTACATGTTTCCCCTTTAAATGCAGTCCTATGTGTTATTGTATGTCGCCTTAGCCTTTTTACCTTTAAACCCAAGAGTCAGCCTAAAATCCTCCCTCTTGTAGGAGTAGTTGTCCTAAAGTTCCTCCGGGACTGATAGGAATGGGACGGGTAATAGCACGCGATAGAGGTCGAGACCAATCTGCGCTTTAATACCTTCACGGGGTGGGAAGGGTAGATATGATGACCGGTGCGCTAATACCATGTGTAGCCCTTATTTTGAGGAGTGATTACCGGGTATTGCATTGATGTGATCCATATTACAAACAAACCTAGGACCTTTTCACACTCACAAGCTTGCTTAGATTATAACTCTTTTTCAAACCTTGCTTTTACTGTTTTCAAACACTTGTGTATTTAAATTCAAAACCCTCTATTATTTGAGCCTTATCTGTTTACTTGTTAATTGCACAAATTCACAAAACCATCTGGCCGGGAACCACACTAGTGGATCCTGAGGGGTGCCTAACACCTTCCCCTTGGGATAATTTCAAGCCCTTACCCTATCTCTGGTTATCAAACATAGTTGTAGTTAAACCCCATAGGTGCCCTAACGCACCTTAAAATCGTTAGGTGGCGGCTCTTCAAAATTGCAAAACCCCTTTCCCAAAAGGAAAGAGTTGTCCCAAACAAATGTCTTAAACCCGATTTCGCGAGAAAAAAGGGGGCGCGACAGCATGGCTACTCTGCTGGGGATTTTTAGGCTTTTACCATTTCAGATTATTCTTGTGAATTTGTACCTCTCCCTATGTGCAATTATCTGTTTAATTCCTTTAAGCATTTGATTTCTTCTTTAAAAGCAAAACTGAAATATCTTCCTTGTTTTCTTCCCTTTATTTCTTTAAATTATGAAACTGCTGTATTTATCGCTTTCTTAATTTGCAAATACATGTAAACATGGTGTTAATTATTGCACAATCATGCTCAACATCATACTCCACTCGTGCCAAACAAATCCTATAGCAACGCTTATAATGAGTGGTTGCGCTCTTCCTATATCATTACCCCCTAAATTTCGAAAGGCATATTTGCGGTAAAACTAGTCGATCAGCAATGCAGTCGATAGTTCCGAGCCTTCCCTTTTGAGTTGTCCGCTCAAGGGTACCTGTCTAAGACCCCATAGAAACCTTACTCTGTTCAAATTGAGCATGCATCATGGTCAAACCTAGCCGGATCAGTTATGTTGTCCACATAATGATCCTTTAAGATAGCCTTGTCCAAAGTCCACTGGGTTTCCCTAAACCCAAAATGGACTTCGTCACATTCTGTGCATTTATTTGGAGAACTAGATGCTTCATGCTAATTGTTGATATTAAATAGTTGAGTCTGGTGGGAGTAAGGGTCTAACCTTATTTGCCTTGCAGAAATATGAGGCACGAAGTCCCCAGATTCGGCATGGTCACCAACATCCACCCAAGGTTGCTAAGTTGGTGGAAAGATTTACACTCTAGTGATCAAAATCTCGTCAGAAAATATCTGGGAAACCTACCATCCCTCCTGGAGATCCAACCTAATAACATGATCATAGAAGTTGCCACATTGTATTGGGATTGTGAAAGGGTCGTATTCCGCTTCGGGGGCATTGAAATGACACCTTTGCTGGAGGAGATAGGGGGACTGGCCGGTCTAGTGTGGGAAACTTCAGGCTTGCTAATCCCTGAATATCGCAAAGGTAGGGGCTTCCTCAAAATGATGGGTTTGAAGAAGAATCCAGAATTAACATGCTTGAAGGATTCATACATCTCTTTAGACTACTTGTATGAAAGGTACGGTCACAAGAAATCTTACCGTACCTACTCTGGCGAGTTTGCCATCACATCCTTGGGACACGTCCATCGCAGGGTTTTCATCTTCATATTTTGCTTCCTGGGTCTGATTGTATTTCCGATGAAGAAAAGTAGAATTCATACCAGGCTGGCTATGGTAACCAAAACCCTAATGGAGGGGATTGGTGGGCAAGCATTCAGCATTGTACCCATGATTATTGCAAACATATATCGAGCCCTAGAGAAGTGTCAACAAGGAGCGAAACACTTCGAAGGCTGCAATCTGCTACTTCAAATTTGGCTCATAGAGCATCTCCAAAAGGGCGAATATCGACAAGAAATTCAGCGTAGGGACTGGGATGATCACATCGCTTTCCACCATCCAAAGAAAATAAATTACATCCCCGACATGTTCGCTCAGCCCGAGGATGCTAAAGGATGGGTTGAGATATTTGATACCGAAGAACAAGTTCAGTGGATGTTCGAATGGTTTTCGACAGAGGAGTTCATCGCCCGATCCAGAGATGAAGCTTTCCAGATACTAATTGGTCTCAGGGGAACCTACCCTTACGTCCCTCTGCGAGTTATGAGGCAAGCTGGTAGGAAGCAAGTCATACCCAGGGTCGACAAGATGAGCCACTTTGGAGCCGACTTCCAAGGCGATGATAGTCCCTACAAGTGCCAAGCCCAACACATGTGGCATAGCAAGATCGTAATGGAGAGAGACACCATAGAGCTAAACAGATATCACGCCGATTGTACTCCTTTCTATTTAGGTTGGTTGGAAGACAATCATGATAGTTTGGGCCAGCCAGGGTTTGCTCGAGGCCATAGGATTATAGATGAAAAGGCCGAGGCGCAAGTCAAGTACAACCAGTTACGCAAAAGGATCCGTGAGTGCGAAAGTGAACATAGCGAGATACAAGAGTCCAACCAGAAGCTGATCGAGGAATGGAAGGGCATGGCTACCAATGCCAACAAAAGGCTGGGATACTTGGAGCGAGGCATAGTGGAACTATAAAGAAAGTTTCTCAAAAGGGTTGAAGATTGTCAAGAGGCTAAAGGGGCTGAAGGTGGATATCTATCCAGAGCGTACCTGTTGCTAGGACTTCGCGAGTTGGGGAAGCTGTTCGATGGAGCCAAGGATGCCGAATCTGGGGAAGGTCCTTCTGGGACCAAGTAGATAGGAATTTATCTTTTCAGTTCAAAATGTAACAAGGCCAATGGCCATTAGTAACTTTTATTTCCTGTTTACTTAATGTAGATTTGGGATTCGTCTTATCTTTATCATTGAAATGAGGCATTTAACATTCCAAGTTCTCTAAATCAACTTGTCGCTAGGCCCACCTCGGGCACAACAAGGTTCCCAAATTAGGATACGCTTTACATTCCTGCACTACGTGTTTAAATATCGCAATACTTTTTATGATCCTCACTGACTTGGTTACCTTTTTGTTTTATTTTTGTTTTGTTATTCCCCTCCCCAAAGGTTAGTTCGTACACTCTGGCAACATCATCTTATTCCACGAGATCCAGGGGCCCTCCACCCACTCCTCCTCTTAGTCCTGTTAAGAACAAGAACAAAAGCAAGATGGAAGATTTGAACAACATCAGAAAAGAGAACACAACAGCAGAGGCCACTGATGGCCATGGTATTCGGGTTCCCAATGAAAATGTGTCACAACTTGAGCAGAAATTGTTGAAGTTTCAGGAAGAGCTCGATCAGGTTCGGAATCTAGCCAACCTATCCTTCTCCCTCAGCACCCCAGACACCAACTTCCCCAGTGTTCAAAACCCCACACCTCCTCAAAAACAACCGAATCATCCCACTGCTCCAACAAAGAACCAATGCAACACTTGCCATACTCCAAACAACATTCCACTACTCATCCCGGAGCCTCAAAACTCTGCAAATGACCATTTCCACGCTCACACACCAGGCCACCACAACAATCCCATCTACGTGGAGACCATACTACTCTCCACCCAACCTATATCTTGCACACCTGAGTCTTATGAAAAGGATCTACTCATCAAACACTTGGCTGACGAACTTAAGAAACTAACCAGCTGAATTCAGGGCGTCGAAGGAAGTAAAGGGATCGAAGGGTTGAACTATGAAGACCTCTGCATACAACCGGATGTCGAACTACCGGAGGGGTACAAACCTCCTAAGTTCAAGATGTTTGATGGTACAGGTGATCCAAGGGTCCATCTGAGAACATACTGCGACAAACTGGTCGGGGTAGGAAAGGATGAAAGGATCCGCATGAAGCTGTTCATGAGGAGTCTGAAGGAGATGCGCTATCTTGGTACATCAGCCAAGATCCCAAGAAGTGGTCGAGCTGGGTAGGTATGGCATCTGATTTTATGGACAGGTTCAGGTTTAATATAGAGAAAGCGCCAGACGTGTTCTATATCCAGAATCTAAAGAAGAAGCCCACATAGACATTTCGCGAGTATGGTACTCACTGGAGGTCCAAAGCTGCTAAGGTCAGACCCGCCATAGAAGAAGAACAGATGAACAAGTTCTTTGTCCGGGCTCAAGACCCGCAATACTATGAGTGATTGATGGTGGTTGAGAATCATAAGTTTTCCGACATTATCAAACTGGGGGAACGAATTGAAGAATGTATTAAGAGCGGTATGGTTACAAACTTCGAGGCCTTGCAAGATACAAATAAGGCCTTGCAGTCTGGTGGTGTGTCTAAGAAGAGGGACGTAGGGGCCGTAATGGTTGCACAAAGGACCAAGTCTCCCCTCAAATACCAAACTTACCCAATACCTCCACTCACATATCAGCCAGCCCTAAATTACCAAGCACCCTCTTACCAAACTCCCCCACCAACTTATCAGTCACCTCCACTCCCTACATACTCAACCTACCTCACCCCAGATA
>NW_017676953.1:0-31395 GCF_001879085.1 Nicotiana attenuata
GGTCAATTTTTGGGATTTTGGGAAGAAAGCTTGGGAATCTATAATTAGGCATTGGGTTTGATTTGTTTAGCATATATTGATACTATGAAGTCATTATTGTATAGATTTGATTGAGTTGGAGCCAAATTCGAGAGGGAAAGCGGTTGTTGTGGATTGATTTGGCAGTGGAAGTCGAGGTAAGTGTTTGGTCTAACCTTAGCTTGAGGGAATAGGAGTTGAGTCTTATTTGCTACTTGCTAATTGTCGAGTACGATGTATAGGCATGGTGACGAGTATCTATACATTGGTGTCTACCATGACCGTGAGTCCTTATATTGCGAATATTCTGGTTTTGTTACAGCTCCCATACTTAATTGATGATTTCTATATGTTGTAAAGAGTATGTGAAAGGAAATTGTGATCTTTGAACTTCGTGGAGCGTTGGCTCGAGTTGAAATACAAATTGTGAAAGTATATGAGATATTTAAATCCTTGGAGCGTTGGCTCAAGTGATAATGTGAACTATGAGATGAAAGTGAAAGAAAGAGAAAGAGTATTTGGTTTATTCCCTTGCCGGGACGTTTTGTTGTTTTGTTGATTTTCTCCCTTGCCGGGACATGGAAATTTATTGATATTGTTCCCTTGCCAAGATTTAATTGTTTAATTGCATTCCATTGCCGGGATTTCTATCATTATTTGTTTACTTTCTTGCCCCTTATTTGTGATTGTTGTTTGGGTGAGGAAGAGTGATAAAGCACGAAGGGTGATGCCGTGCATTGTATGATATTTGTGGATCGGGTTGCGCGCCGCAACAACGCTAAATGATATGGATCGGGTTGCACGCCGCAACAATGATATTTGTGGATCGAGTTGCACGCCGCAACAATGCTAAATGATATGGATCGGGTTGCACGCCGCAACAGTGTTGTTATATATTGGGATCGGGTTGCGCGCCGCAATAATTATTGATACAAGTGTGTTTATTTTGGATATTAGTTTCTTTGTTCGTTGTAAATTCTAAGCTGCCCTTAGACTGTTACTCTGGATTTACTGTTAATACTTGTATACCCCCGCAGCATGTTTCCCCCTCCCATCTTTACTTGTTTATTCCTACTTTACTTTCTGCTGTATATTATATAACTGCACAGGTTTAATTGGTAGTCCGGTCCTAGCCTCGTCACTACTTCAGCGAGGTTAGGCTAGGCACTTACCAGCACATGGGGTCGGTTGTGCTGATACTAAACTCTGTGCTATTTTGCACAGATCCAGGTTTTGGACAACAGCAGCAGTAGCGTGGGAGCATGACTTCAGTCCAGCGAGACACCGAGGTAGCCTTGCAGGCGTCCGCAGGCCCGGCGTCTCCCCTATCTTTTACTTTAGTCTGTTATCTCATTTTATTCGAGACAAACAGTTTATGTTCTCTTTCAGACGATTGTATTTAGTATTCTTAGTAGTTCGTGAGTATTGTGACACCAGTCTTGGGTAGAGGCTTATGCTGAATTCGTCCGCATTTCCATTCAGTTTTTCGTTAATTTATGACTTCCGCTTATTTCGTTAAATCAGTTGCTTTTATTTTAATGCCGATAAATTGTTAAAAAGGATTATGTTGTTAATGATAACGTTGGCTTGCCTAGCTCCCAATAGTAGGCGCCATCACGACTCCCGAGGGTGGAAAATCCGGGTCGTGACAGTATCCCTTTGAGAGGTAATATTATAAGTTTGATGTAATTTTCTATTTTATTTGAATGTTCTTGGCTAACATGACATTATGTAGGACAATTGGCTAATGCAAACAATTTGTTAAGCGGAGGAATAGGATTGAAGGATCTATATGCGAAACCTATCTTGCAAAGAAAACTGCACATTTTTGTTCTTATTATTTTGAGAGTAACGAGCCATGTTCTAGGAATAGGCCCAATAGGCACACTGTCGAATGTGTGAATGATCCATTATATCCACCAATGTCCATATTCAATCAACTAGGCCGATGTTCTAAGGATATTAGAAAGAGAAGTTTGAGTGATATGGAGTACAAGTCAGCTACACTTCATGTGTTGCTAAATTGTCCCGAAGTTGTACCATTTCTCAAGTAAGTATTGATTTATTAGTTATCAAAATATAAAATTTACTGTGATTACATATTGATGCAACTACTAAAAATATTTGATGTGTCATAGTCACTTCGCGGGTCAATTTGGCCATGATGCTGTATATACGAGATTTGATACGTGGTTCTAACAGTTTGTAAGTTTATCCTGATAATGTTCTAACACTATGTAGGTAAGTAATGTTTGTAAGTTATGCTAACTTATGAATTTTTAACACTATGTAGGTAAATAATCCAAATAATGGTGTAAATCAATTTTTGAAAGATATATCTTGGGGATCGGGGCTTCAGGTCACAACAAGGTCTAAGTACGTAGTGAATGGTTATAAGTTCCATATAGAATATTGCTCTAAAAATAAAAATAGCAACAACAGCGGGGTGTGGGTTCAAGGTGGTGATGGCAACCAAGTTGGAGATATTGATTATTATGGTGTGGTCAAAGAAATAATAGAACTAGAATATATAGGTTGGCCATATAAGAAATTGATACTCTTTAGATGCAAGTGGTTTGACTCAAATCCAATAAGAGGTACAAGAGTACACAACCAATACAACATAATTGAGGTTTATCATACGAGGGAGTATGATCGCTATGATCCTTTCATAATTGCACATAACGTTAGGCAAGTGTATTATGCTCCTTATCCATTGCGGCAGAATAAGTCCGGTTGGTGGGTTGTAATAAAAACTAAGCCTGTAGGTAGGGTGGAAGTCGAGAATGTGTTAGATGTTGCATATCAAAACGATATCTCCAGTGTTTACCAAATAGTGGACGATCTGTTAGAAAATGATTTGGAACATCTTAAATGCATATTGGAAGAAGTTGATATAAGTGAAGTAACAATTATAGAAAATGAGGACGAAGAATTAACTGATGAAGCTCAAACAAGTGAGGACGAAGAATTCTCGGACGAGGAACAATCATCGATGAGGATTAAAAAGTTGGTTTTTTAAAGCACTCTCGTTTTATAGCTAGTTTCTTATATGTTTCAATCTAAATATGTATTGTCACACCTCCCTTTTATTTACTACACCCCGCAAAGGGTGTATAGGAGTTTTTCCACTTAAAGGACAATCGAAACGGGATTTATTATCGAAATTCAAAGTCGTCACTTGGGAGATTAATGGTGTCCCAAGTCACCGGTTGAATCCCGAACCGAGGAAATTATGACTCTGTTAACAGTCAGCGAACCAGAAATCCGAGTAAGGAATTCTGTTAACCCGGGAGAAGGTGTTAGGCATTCTCGGGTTCCGTGGTTCTAGCACGGTCGCTCAACTGTCATATTTGGCTTATTTGTTTGATTTCGAAACATGTTCTAACTTATGTGCCTTTTATTAGTAAACCGTTTTCATTTTTTAATAAGAATTGCAACGTCATGAAAATGCGTCTCGAACCACGTCGCACCAGTGCACCCGTGATTGTTAACACATTTCGACTTCGTTGAGATTTGGATGTGGGTCACATAAGTGTGCACCCGTATTTAAGAAGGTAAAATTATTTAAGTAACGACCCTAAAGCAACTGACGTGTTATTATCTTTGGGGAAAGGCCGTGAAATTCGCTAAACGGCCCATCCCTAATTCTAAGTGTTTAATATAGACATTTAAAGAGGGCCCCGCAATTTATGTGTTTTGTTTGGCGAGGCTTGTCTCATTTTATTCATTAAAGGGCAATCCGAAAGCAACTATGATTTTCTATCTTTTTGTCTCTAATAATAAAAGAAGAAGTCCTAACTAATTAATATGTTTGAAGGATCCCAAAATTCCAATATATGATTTCAGCAAATAGGCCCAGATTTAATTGCACAAGGCTGGACGGCCTGACCCCAACATCTAATGCCAATGCCACTTTTGGGCTTGTTAATACTTGACAGGCAGTTACACAGATTGACCCAAATTGAAGACTCAGTTATTAAATGAATCAGCCAAGCATTGGGCCTGTCAGATAGTTTGTCGAGTTGTATCACTATTTACTATATTCAAAAATCACCCAGCAAATTGGTATATTAGTCCTTTAATAATGAAATCCGTTAATGTTCGTTCAGCCATGGTTTTGAATTGCATCGTGACTCATCCAAGTTGATACACTAGAAAGAAGAGCCTAGATTCACACTTTGACCATATCTAATTGTCAAACAACTAATCTGCTGATATTAACTACTGCAATACAAAATTGCTTGGAATACACATCCAGCTTGAAATTACAATTGAAACGGACATCACATGCTGCTCTCAAAATGAAAACCAGTTCCGATTTTTCTATTTTTTAACAAAACGCTAAACTGAGACTAGCACTAAACCGTACTAAGACTAGAACTGGATAATTACCAGTCTAATAGTCCGAAACAGTC
This sequence comes from Nicotiana attenuata, assembly GCF_001879085.1. Taxonomy (NCBI): domain Eukaryota; kingdom Viridiplantae; phylum Streptophyta; class Magnoliopsida; order Solanales; family Solanaceae; genus Nicotiana; species Nicotiana attenuata. The sequence continues at coordinate 4,437 of NW_017676953.1, forward strand.
CAAACCATACAGTCCAGAATTATTCCAATTAACAGACAACACAAAATTTCAGGGGAATATGACTATTCTACACATTAAAACTAAAACAGAGGCGAAATGGATCCAGAGAACCGCTCAAACAGCATTTTACTTTATTTCCATAAGCTTGAGATCTACAGAATATGTACCTGGAATTTGTAATGAAAGAAGAAGTAAGAGAGGTCAGCAGCAATAACAGGACTCAGCAACAATTCAGGAACAATTCAGAAATCCAGCAATGGATCAATCAACACAGCAACAACAAGAGCAATTTTCGGATCAGAAATAACTTCTCAACACCCAGGAACACTTCACAGAAGTATAGCACCCAATAATGACTCGAAATGACTCAATTGAGATCAAAACCACTCGAAATCCAACCAGTAGACCTCTGAAACAACGACAACCAGAACTGAACTAAAATGTAAACCAATAGCTAAAATTCATCTAAAGTTTTAATGGAACAGTAGTTTTTTTTTGGATTTTTGACAGTTTTCTGCTTGTTTTTTTTGATTTTTTTTTTGAAGATTTGAAGTTTGGATTTCAAATTTCAGATCTGAAACTTGCGGAGAATGAGAGGGGATTTTTGAAAGGCTCCAAAACTTAGCAAATTCCAGGGAGTTTCCCTCTGTAGAGGACTGAGATCTAGAATGAGGAATTTTGAAATTTTTAACTTGGAATTCAAAGCAGCAGATCAGATTCTATATGAGACTCGTTTTTTGGATTTTTCCTCCCCTTATCCAAGCATGAGAGTGCCATTTTTATAGGCACAATGAGGGCAGCCTTCTCCTTTTGTGTTTTCCCTTCAGTACCTCTTTAGTTTTCAATTCGGTCCTCTATTTTGTAACTTGTGTCACAAGTCAGTACACTAAACTTATTGACCCTTACACTAAGGCCCTCCTGTGGAAAGTCCTAGAAGATTCTAGTTGTAACTACAACATTCTACCCTATCCCAAACACCTAAACTAATTGCCACTAACTGAATTTAACTAACTAAACAATTATGTTAACTAAAACTATTAACTAGTAATTGGCAAATCAAGCTGCCGATATTAAAAACAGGACTCAGTCATCACTTATACCAAATCGAGGGCGAAAGGATATCTACTGAACTGAAGGCTAATAATCGCAACACAATAATTAAACTGAACCTAAACTTAAACTGAGATCGGCCAATGATGAACCAGCTTCAATAATTGATTATTATGACCTAGAGCAAACTGACTAAGCACAGAATACAAGACGACAAATAGAACTAGACCTAGATTGAGTAACACAAACGATTAATTAAAAGGAAACCTAAAGAACTCACCGGCCATCATCAGACTCAAAGTTTGGACAATTCCAGTGGGATTTGAGTGTTATTACCCAGCAATTCTTCATGAAGGAAGCCCAGGGACCGTGTGGTATCAATTTGGGGTTATTTGGTGCAACTAGGGTTTTGGCCGGAAAACTTCAAACCGGCATTCGAACAATTTCGGCCATGTTCGAGGGTCAGGACCTTGGGGGTTTGATAGAGGAAGTGGTGATGGTCCTATGGTGTAAGTTTGGTGGTGTTTGGGCTACTTTGAGTCATGGCCGGAAAATATTAGATTCAAGATTCGATGAGATGGGGTGGGATTCGAAGGAAACCAATGGAAGATAGGGAATGAGGAGAGAAGGAGGATTTAGTGGTGTGAATTTGAGCGTTATTGGACGCCGGCCGCCGCCGTGAGGCGATTTCCGGCGGCGGCGTAAGGCGGAGCCGGCAGGGACAACAGGTACGAGGAAGAAGAGGGTTTGATCTATAGGGTTTCTAATTTTCAGACACTTTTATTGAAAACCAACGTCGATTATGAGCCGTTGGATTGAGAGGATGGACGATCGCGATTAAACGACGTCAAAACGACGTCGTTTTGAGTATGGGGCAATTGGACCGGGCAGGGGCGTTTGGGCTAGGTTGGGGTGGGGCGTTTTTGTTTGGGCCTGGGCAACTTGGCCCAGTTCTTGCCAGTCATTTCCTTTCTTTGTTCTTTTGTTTGTTTTCTTGTATTTTAATCACTTTGCTTTTGTATTTTATATTTTTTTTGTATTTTTGTATTTATTTATTTTTTCTGATTTTATAAAATGCTAAAACAAAGCAAAAGACCTAATTAAACTATCTAATTCCTAAAATTATTATTAAAAACTCTATTTAAAGATAAATGCAATAATTAACAATGCAAAGAAACTATTTTCTTGCAACTCTCTAAAAAACTAAATAATACCTAATTAATACTAAAATTGTGGAATTAAATCCCTAAATGCCAATGCATATTTTTGTATTTTCATATGAAATAAAATGCAACCAATTAACACAAAGATTTAACAAAAATTCAGAAAAAATTGTAAAATAATTAAGAAATCAATTATTTGAAACTTTTGGAATAATTTGCTTAGGGCAAAAATCACGTGGTCACATGTATTATATTATGCAGATGGCAGGAAAGGGTCAAGGTAACAATGACCCTACTGGTTCTTGGGGTCCAGAAAAGGCTAGGAAGGGAAAGAGGAGGGTAGATAATAATACTCCCTCTTTTCCACCCTCTTCAAAGAAGCCTATGTCTTATCCTCCACCACACGGCTATACTGAGCTGCCACAGCATCACGAGCCCTACACCTTCATCCAGACACCAGGTCTTTCATCACAGGGCCATAGGACTATACGTTCGACATACAATCCAGCTGCCTCACGGCCACGTGGATCGCAGCCATCTGCATCGCAGCCATCTATATCACATCCCTACATATCACAGCCACATGGATCGCATCCATCCATGTCACAGCCACTCGCGTCACAGCCACTCGGTTCACATCCATCAGTATCACAGCCACTTGGGTCGCATCCAGCTATGTCGCAGTCATAGGGATCGCAACCCTCTTCAACAACTACTCCATCTATTTCAGGCCTTCGCCTGCGAGGCAGTAGCTCTGACCCCCTACATCGTCCACACATGCCTATGATACACATGCTTCGGACGATGATGACGAGGAAGTGCATTATGATCAATATGGCAGGATCATCATAGTCCCTGAGGTTGATGGGTAAAGTTATTTATTATTTTTGCGTTTGTTATTTTGTAACATTTTAACTAAGATATTAATGTGTTTGTATTGTTAAATTGCAGGTTCAAGCCGAGTAATAAGACTACGAGGATAATCACCAATGCCATCAGAAAGCTTTATGATGGCCCTTATGTGACTTGGACTGATTTCCCATTCTCACTGAAGGAGCAAAGTTTCAATCAATTCAAGGTATAAATGTTCTTTTAAGCAGTTTAATAATTTATATTTATGATGTTTCCATATAATATTTAACTTTTGAAATACAGAGCAAGTGTGTATGGAAGACCGTTATAGCGCGGAAGTGACTGCAAATTTTCATCATAAAGCTCGCAAGAGATTGGCGGATGCTTTCTCCGTGCTAGAAAGAAGAACAAGAGGCCTGGCTGGTTACTTCAAAATTTATGGGATGATTTGGAAAGGCAATGGCTTACCGCAGACTTCTTAGAGAGGAGCGAAAAAGGAAAGAAAGCTCGTGCATCCGAGAAGGGAGGCTCCTTGCACACCGGAGGTGCGATCAGCCTAGGGACAATAAAAAGAAGATTGGTACGTACTTGCTTGAATTATTTTACTTTTCAAAGTATATCTATTCTGTTTATTAACTAAATTAATTTGTTTTCAGGAAAAGAAGTTGGGGCGTCCAATGAGCCATGATGAGCTATTTAAGGAAATGCATATTGTAAAGAAGAAGAAAGAGACGGATCAAGAAAGGTGGATCGAGGACCGGGCCTCGACTGCATATTTAAGCTTTCACTTTTATTTAAGTATTATAATTTACTTTTATAAGAATTTTGAAATACTGATTCAATTTAAAATAATATAGGGTCGCTACCAAAGTAACGTGGAGAAATTCATTCGCAGTCATCCAGCTGGTGAATCGGGCGAGCCAACCCAACCTTCAGACAGGGATGCTGAAAGAATATGGTTGGAGTCTGTTGGCGGTCTAAAATGGGGGGGGGGGGGGAAGGTATACGGGCTTCCTACTAAAAAGTTCCATCGCTAGAAGTGTGGAATGCAAGGAATAGGGACTTCATCGTAAGACGAGCAACTTAATGGGGAGAGCCTCTCCGCTATGCAGGAGACTGTGACAAAGCTCACATCCGAGCTAGAAACGGCCAAGGAAAGAGAAAGGCTTAGAGAGGTGTATTGTGGGCCAGGCCCAGCCCGGGACCGCGGCCAAACGGGCCAAACGGGCCGGTCCCTAGCGGTCCTAAAAGCCCACCGTAGGTCGGTCCTCACCAAATAGCCCGCGAGCCCGGGACCGTTTAGCCCAGGACCGGCAGGCGGGCCTGGGCCGGTTAACCGGGCCAAACGGGCCCAACGAGCCCAACGACTATTTTTCAAAAAAAAAAAATTTTAAAAAAATTGGGCAACGGTTTTTTATTTAAAAACTAGCCATTGGCCTGCCAATTTAGCCGTTTGGCTTTTTAATAAATAGCCATTTGGCCCCCAAACTTTGTTTTAACCCCAAACTTTTTATAATTACACTTTTTTCCTATTCTCAACTATAAATACCCCATCATTCTTTCTTTTTTACTCACAAATTCATCAATCTCTCTCATTTCTCAAACTCAAATTGAAGTATTCAAGTCTTCACTCATCTATCATTTCTCAAACTCAAATTCTTAATTCAAGTTAAATCATGCCTGGTGATTCTAGAATGCGCCCATTTATTTTGGAACACTTTAATGTGGTAGAAGAAAATGAAGAAGTTTACATAATAAAGTGCAAGAACTGTGGTCGAGTCTACACTATAAGTTACCAAAGTTGGAGGGCACAAGCTGTTTAAGGAGGCATATAAAGAGTTGTCTTGCGCGTTCTTCAGACATTCGTATTTAAGATTTTAAGTTAATTTGAGACAATTTGTGTTATTTTAAAATTATTAGACGTATTATCTTAATGTTTTAGTTTTGTTAGATTAATTTGAAGTATTATGTTGAAGGCATTGAACTTTAATTTGAATTATTAAATGTAAACTTTAATTTGCAGCTTTAATACCGAGTTCATCTTAATATCTATATCTATATCTATATCTATAGCTTATATATATTATATACACTATATCTATAATATATATCTATATCTATAGCTTATATATATATATATATATATTATATATACTATATCTATATCTATAATATATATATATATATATATATATATATATATATATATATATATATATAATATATATATATATATATATATATATATATTATATATATATATATATATATATATTTGTGTGTGTGTGTTGTGTGTGTGTGTGTGTGTGTGTGTGTGTGTGTGTGTGTATAGCTATATATAAGCAATTTATATTAGTACATATATATATAGTTTACAAGAAATTGCCTTAGATAAAAAATATTCAAAAAAAATAGCCCCGGAACGAAAAAGCCCGTTTAGGCCCGTGGGCCCAGCCCATTTAGCCCGAGACCATGTACTATAAATCATTTTGGCACCTTTAATTTATTTACAGAAATTATTTTATTATTTTTAAAAAATCAAAATAGGAAAATTGGCTATTTAAATGTTAGCCCCATTTTATTTCGATTATAGCCCAAATTGAACCCCAATTTGAACCCCAAATACCCTGACCCAATTTCCATTCAAACCGACCCACAACCCATTTAAATGACCCACGCGGACTCCCATTTAATCCCAGCCGTTGATCGTTTAGATCAACGGCTCCCATTAATCCTTTCTTAATTAAATCCAAAGACCCCCAAACCCTTTTCATTCTTCATAATCCGCCGCCTCTGAAACCCTCCTCTCCCAAATTCTCTCTACAACCCCATCAAACCCTAGCCGCCGCCACCCTAATCCGCCCTAATCCATGGCCTTCCAAGGTCATCGGAGACCTGTGTCATCCTCCCATGGCTTCTACGTGTTCGTTTCTGTGGTCTCATGACCAGGTCCTGAAGGGGTTTTGTCCAGTCTTTGCCCGATGACTGTTCTCCGGTCGTCTCTGACCTTTCTCCGGCCAGCCATGGCTATTCGAGTCAGACTTTTGACTCTCCTGCTTAGATTGATGGTTTTCAAGACCTTTCTCATCATTTGGGGTTCTTCTGAAACCCTAATCTCTAAGGTTCTTTTTGATTTCTTTTAGATCTGCGTCAGATCTATGTTTTCTTTGAACTTCTAAGCATTTTTCTCGAAGTTTCTTTTAAAACTCTGCTTTCAGAGCTCTTTATCTTTTCCGATTAGGGTTTTCTTGTTAAGTTTTTTCGAAACTTTTCTCTAATTTTCTGGACATATTTTGCTATGTTTGCTTATATCGTTCTTCTACCTGGGTTTGCATGTTAAAAGCCCTAATTTCTTTTGACTATTTATTAGACGAATGCTTGTTTGTTTGAGTTTTGTCTGATTCGCTTGTTTATCCTCTTTTAAACTCTACTATTGTTGAAAACTGTTACGCCTCGCAGTATTACGTCGATGTTATGCTTTGCAATATTAAGCTACGACAGTGTTGCACCCAGTAGTATTACATTACGGTAATGTCACGTTTCCCAGTATTTAGTTACGACGATGTTGCACCCTGAAGTATTGTACGTTAAAATTTCGTTTTCAGTTAACCGATGTAGACTCGGGGATGGGATCATCTTGGCATTAACGTACTTACGCTATTTATAACGAGCGATAAATAAGTATTATGAAGGATAAAGGGGTACACGGATCAAAGAAAACGAGTGTTGTTGAAAGTGGCTAATTTGGAATAAAATATGGGTCGAGCGATAATACCCGATAATTACGAACTAGTACCATGCAAGGTACCATATGACCACGGTAGTATAATATATAAAGTATATGTGAAGTATTTTAAAAATAAATAGAATTTTAAATAATTTGTGATAAGTTTTAAATTATGCGGATAATGGATTAATTATCGGGTAACGAAACATTACACGGTTAACTATTAAGTGGGTAAAAATTAATAAAATTAATCCCCCAAAACCGTGGCACAATGCCACTACGCAAGAAAGGTGAGTCACTAATCCTAAGTCTAGGTGTCTACCTAATAACCTAACGCGACTTAAAGTATTAGCAAGACTTGTAAAAGTCTTATCCAATTTAGACCATCTTCCCTTAAAGCTTCAATTCATTTTCTTGGTCTAATATGAATTGAGCCCTTAAAGCTTCTGAAAGTAGGAGCTTGAAAATAGAAGCTTTAACCAAGCTTCAAAAAAAAAAAAAAAAAAACGTTGAAGTCAAGTTTTAGTTAAAACCATTATTTAGTTCAAAAACGTTGGAGGCAGAACAAATTCGTCCGAGATTTCAAGATTTTCCAAGAATCGGCAATAAATTTCGTTCAAGGCCACAACCAATGAAGCAACGAAAAATGCTCATCTATTTACATCCAGTGGAAAAAGCATGTCCAAGAATTATTACAATGGAAAGATGACACGAATTAAGTTCCAAAGAATTCAAGAAAGCCTCATTCTGCTAGTTAATGTGTCCTAGCTAGCATTCTATGGAAACCAACGTATTTCCAGAAAGACAATTCCTATATTAGAATTTCAAAGAAGCAGAAGCAAAGTTCGTTCAATCAACGAAGGTTTTCAACGGGATAATTATGCGGAGTTGTTCCTACTCCAGCTATGTTAAGGCACTTCCTTCCTTCTTTTGGCATGATCTAATGTGAAATGAATACGCTATTTCATAATGAATCTACTCCTAGAAACTAAGGTTGTCCATGTTATTCGTTCCGTACAAAGTTATTCTAAGAAAGTATGTATGATGTGTAAGTCCTAGTGAAGTTCATATTGAGGGTATGTATGTCCATAATGTTCTTACGTCACTCCGAAAGGTTTAGAACGTGATCCCATGAGTCGAGCATGCATTATATATATGTATCTATTTTACTCTACCGAGCCGCGCTATAATCGGCCGGGTACGTCACCTATTGTGCAACCACTGATCAGTTGGGTTTACCGAGCTCCACGTGGCCGGGTATGATTCTACCGAGCCTTATGATGGCCAGGTACGTTTTTACCGAGTCCTCTTTGAGGCCGGGTACGATATGATGATGATGATGCCCACAGAGGCGTACGGTTTTAAAAGTTTATGTATATATATGTATTATGCATTTCATGTTAGTATCCCCGTAGGCACTCAGATGTTACAGGTTATATCTCCCCTATGTCTCTTTACATTATTGTTCTTGTTTATCCTTTCCTGCCTTACATACTCGGTACTTTATTTGTACTGGCGTCCCTTTTTCCTGGGGACGCTGCGTTTCATGCCCGCAGGTCTCGATAGACAGGTCGAGATCCCTCCAAGTAGGCTATCAGCTTAGCAGAAGATGTTGGTGCGCTCCATTTGCTTCGGAGTTGCTCATTTGGTTAGTATGATTTAGACGTGTATTGTTTGGTATGGAGGGACTCTATCCCGACCTTTATGACATTTATGTACTCTTAGAGGCTTGTAGACATATGTCGTGTACGTGAAAGATTGTACGGCCTTGTCGGCCTATGTCTTGATTTATAAATAATTATGTTGGCCTATTAGGCCCGCATGTCACGTGTAGATGATCACGTGTATATGATAATGTAATAAGAAATATACGTTACGTTGGTACTCGGTTGAGTAAGGTACCGGGTGCCCATCGCGATCCATCGGTTGGGGTCGTGATAAAAATGGTATCAGAGCAGTTCTGTCCTAGGGAGTCTACAAGCCGTGTCTAGTAGAGTCTTGTTTATGGGTGTGTCATGCACCACACTTATAAGCAGGAGGCTACAGGGCATTTAGGATTGTCACTCTTTTTTCTTACTCTAGATCGTGTGGTAGAGCTCACTTATAAGAATTCAAATTTCGAAATTCTATTTTATTCGTAATAAGACAATGCCTACATCTAGACAGAAGGTTGAGAAGAGAAATAGTTGTGGAAGAGCTGAGTCAGAGGAATTGAATTTTTGTATGATGCCTACGATAAGTAAATATGAGGTCTTTAGCAGATCATGGGTGTACTGAAAGGTGTAAACTTCCTGATAAGAAGCCTTAAGGCAAGAATGCCTATCCATCTTTATGGTGAAGGACAATGAGAGATTAAGAAGATAAGTACAAGTTTCAGCAAGTAAAAGGAGCAAGATGAAGAAGGGTACGAGGCGCCCAGTTAATGAAGGTTAACAACATTTATAATTGAGGCAGAGGAACATAATATTTTTGAGTTATATTCAATAGTAACAGAGGTATATACAATTGGTTGCACCCATTCTAGATATGCCCTATGGGGATTAACAGAAGTAGTATAAGAAGATATGATGGATGAATTGTTTGCGTCAGTTGACATTTCCGAAGGATATTGCAAATAGGCTAATAGATCTCGTTATAAGAAACCCAGATGGTGCACTCTGAAATAGTGCATCCAGATATGAGTACTACAAAGACATGCACTATAATCCTTGAAGGGATAAATACTATCTTAGTGTTGCTCGCGTCCCTAGTAAAGCGAGAATGTTAAGCAACTTGAAGAGCCACTGGATGGAGCAAAGGAAAGCTAAAAGCGAAAGAATGTCGTATTGAAGTTTTCACAAGAAAAGGGATATGCAAAAATATTAGCAGAGTAATGGGAAGAGAGATAAGGAAGCATTATGAATAAGGTGTGATACATGGATGAAAACGGTAGAGTGTTACCGAACCTATAGTCAAATGAAGAAAGACACGAAAGGTGATGGGCCTTAAGACAACAAAAGAGTATAGGCCATACAATCATGTCTTCATTTCGAGAAATAAGTTCGCAACTCTAGCGTGATTACCAAGAGGAAAAGTTAGACCCCAGAGTAATAGAACCAGTATGGACTGGTGAATAAGATAAACTAAACATGAGCATGGAGCTGAGTGATTTGATAATAGTCAGCATCATGAGAATTTCATATCGCTTTCCAGCGATAATAGAATGGACAACAAAAGAAGATTCATGGGAAATTCAGAGAATGGTCATTCAGGAAGATGTTTCCCTAAAGCAAGCAAGGGGAGCAAAGTTAAGCTTAAGGGAATATATGTGCCAGTTACACCATTGTGAGTAAGGATTTGTTATCCTTGGTCCAGAAGGATAATCGCTAGGCGAGTAAGGGTCATTGATAATGTGAAAGGATGCCAAAGATGAAGAGGAAAAAAAAACATCTATAAGCAGATTGTCGTAGCTCCAACTCTTAGTACTCCCCAAAAGGGAGGAATATAGAATGATGTGACATTACGTCAGAATTAAGTGGTTCTAGTGATTATGAAATAGTAAAAGAAGAATGCAATAAAACAAAAAAGGGATGAGATTGCACTTATTCAAAGCCTACAGACATAGTACGGTACCAGAACATTGTGCAAGAACGATGTCAAAGAGAGGAAGTAAAGGTTCCTGCCTGAGCTGTTATTAATAAATAAGGATCCAGTGCGAGTCGTAAGTTAAGACAAAGGAAATAACCCAAGAAAGGTTACGAGGAATATTGACATGAGAATGGGCCAACGAGTAGTTAGTAATTGGTCAGGAAGATCCCAGTTATGGCTAAACATGGGGTTACAGATGAGTCATCAGATCATGTAGGATAAACATAGTAGAACCCAATATGGAGAATTCAGCCTCAAAGAATATCATTATAATACTTGAGATATATTCAAACAAGAGTCGGGGTAGTTAAAGGTACCACATAAGTGTTACGGGGAAAAAAGAAAGTTCCACTATAACGGCAGTCAAAATATCAGTTCAGAAGCAACCCTACAAGATCAAGGGCGTGGAGATATGTAACTACGGATAAGTATAGGCAAGGAAGGACATCAGAAGGTCTGTCGAGTATACGATGTAATAGGCTCACAACTTTATCTGAGTCAGAGGGTCTTCCCTAAGCACTACGACGAAAGACTAGCTGAGGAAAAGAGGAAGAAGGCTTCAACCTCGGCACAATGACCTAAAGAGGAAATGGTCGTATGACAATAGTATCAAAACAACATTGTATGCACTCCCTAAGAAAGTGGCACCTACAGTGGCTAGGGAACGGGAAGTAAAAAAATCAAAAGAAATATTCGAAGACCATATGAGTTGTATGGAAATTCCAGCATGCGTGGAAGCTAAGATAAGCTAAGTATGCTCGCAACAAGGGGGAAGAAAGATCAAGAAAGGTAATAGCTTACGTTAAAAGAAAGCTGAGAAGGAATGAAAGGAATTATTTGATCAATGATCCCGAGTTGGTGACGTTATGAACACACTTAAGAGTTTGGATTTTTATACATGCAGCACATATGTTAACAATCATACATCCGTAAAAGATTTCGGTATAAGTTAAAAGAAAGAATTGAGCGCAGGTCATAGACAAAGGAATGAATTGTTAGAAGATTGTGTCATGGATATTCAATAGCGTCCATGAAAGGCTAAGGTAATAACTAATACCATGAGCCACAGATCGGAAGATAGCTTAAGCCTACATAAAGACTGATCAGAAGGAAGAGGAAACTAAAAGAGTTACATCAACGAAGTAAATCAGGAGTCTGATTATTGGACTTCGAAAAATTATAGAAATTCTGCTTGATAACATGACATAATCACTCTTAATATCAGATGTTCAAGAGAAATAACACAACACCATAATCTATAATGGCTCTACAAGAGAGCCAGTTAGAAGAAGTACCATCCTGATAGGAAGTCAGTACGAAGCTCCCATCGGATTGTGTATGTAGCAGAGGTGCAAGTATTATAATAGAGCTTCAAGTTATGGACGTGAATTACACCTAGGTGGAAGGGAGGTTAGGAAAGAGAAAGAAGATACGATGCGAGATTTTAAGGTAAGTGAGGTAAAGGTGAACAACGTACGAGATACTTAAAGGCAGAAGATCGTGAATAGTCCATACTTCGGATAGAAGGATATAAGCACGGGGATCCAATAACGAGGAGTGATAGTGGCATCGTCGGCGACATATCTTCCAGCCTATGGTTTCTAAATACTGAGAGATCTAGTTAAGAGAGTAGAGAAAAGTTGGAGACGATGTGATGTCTCGCTTGACGTTGTAGAATAACATAAGGAAATCTATGGTGCAAGCAAGTTGAAGGAAAGTTGAGAGTAGTATAAATGGATATGTATAAGTCGCAAGCTAAAGTATGGTAGAGTGACAAAGTTTTAAGAAAATATGAGTAAGGATGAGGAAAGGCAAGTGAAAGGTGACGAGCATGGATAAGTCCTCGGGATTTAGTCCATGGGAACAAGAGAGGTAATGGTTTCTTTAAGTTATTGAAAGTTCAGTATAGCCTGAATGAACTCAAAGGAGTCTAAGATTAATAGAATTTAGAAGGAATGAAATGCTGACCTGGTAATAAAATGAGGGTATAATTGTGACAAATACCAGATGACGTTCGGACTTTCGTTTGAATAATGATTTGAAAAAGAGAAGAGAAGGAGAAAAGATCTCGCTGGCGGCACAAAATTAGAATACACCCTCAAGGTGAATCACATTGAGAGATTGTGAAATATGATTATGGCAATCACTTCGAATATTCATTGAGGTAACGTAAGCCCTAGGGGCAAAGTATTATGTAAGAAGTTTCAAGTTATCAGTGGTATATTGAAGATCTATATTGAGGTAAATCAACAATAGATGACAAAAGTCATAAAGTGTGAGATGAGATTGGGCCGTCATTTTAAAGATGAGCAGTAATGAGGAAGCATCAAAGGACTTAAATTTATACATATGGAATAAGCAATGAGAGTAAGCTGGGATTTGGTAGCAGACCTCATCAACGATAAATTAAAGTATGAGTTATGGCAGTAAATTCATACGGATGGCTAAACGGACATCTGCGATGAGATATAGCAATATTCGTGAATTCAACAAAGTACCGAGCGAAGAATTTCAGTATACTCATATATGCCCAAAGGGATATCTTATCAAGCTCTATATATGAATACTAGAGATTGGGAACACATTAAAGGTCAAAATCGTACAGGCTGCATGATGAAAGGTAGCAACAGTTACAAGATTGGAAAGATTCCGACTACTAGTTGTGGTGCGAGAAAGAGACCTAAGGGGGAAATGCCCTGGACTTTGGAATTATTCACAAAACAGATGCCTAGATGGAAAGGGAAGTTCTAAAGTAATCGAAAAATATAAGTTATGAAAATGATAAGTGCATCAGTCAACATTCATTCGAGGACGAATGTTCCAAAGGGGGGAATAATGTTACGCCCCGCAGTATTACGTCGATATTATGCTTTGCAATATTAAGTTACGACAGTGTTTCACCCAGCAGTATTATATTACGGTAATGTCACGTTTCCCAGTATTAAGTTACGACGATGTTGCACCCTGAAGTATTGTACGTTAAAATTTCGTTTTCAGTTAACCGATGTAGACTCGGGGATGGGATCATCTTGACATTAACGTACTTACGCTATTTATAACGAGCGATAAATATGTATTATGAAGGATAAAGGGGTACACGGATCGAAGAAAACAAGTGGCTAATTTGGAATAAAATACGGGTCGAGCGATAATACCCGATAATTACGAACTAGTACCATGCAAGGTACCATATGACCACGACTTAAAGTATTAGCAATACTTGTAAAAGTCTTATCCAATTTAGAACATCTTCCCTTAAAGATTCAATTCATTTTCTTGGTCTAATATGAATTGAGCCCTTAAAGCTTCTGAAAGTAGGAGCTTGAAAATAGAAGCTTTAACCAAGCTTAAAAAAAACGTTGAAGTCAAGTTTTAGTTAAAACCATTATTTAGTTCAAAAACGTTGGAGGCAGAACAAATTCGTCCGAGATTTCAAGATTTTCCAAGAATCGGCAACAAATTTCGTTCAAGGCCACAACTAATAAAGCAACGAAAAATGCTCATCTATTTACATCCAGTGGAAAAACCATATTTAAGAATTATTACAATGGAAAGATGACACGAATTAAGTTCCAAAGAATTCAAGAAAGCTTCATTCTACTAGTTAATGTGTCCTAGCTAGCATTCTATGGAAACCAACATACTTCCAAAAAGACAATTCCTATATCAGAATTTCAAAGAAGCAGAAGCAAAGTTCGTTCAACCAACATACTCGATTATGCTCGAAACCCTAAATTTTCAAGGGGGTTTTCTTCACCTGCTACTGTAAGATCTTCGCATGCTTTGATATTCTATGTTTCTTCACTACCGATTCAATGTGACCTGACCTACATGACTATCATGCTGCGAATGTTTGCTGTCTGCTAACTTTGTGCTATTATTTCACGCTGTTTCTTTTTGCCAATAGTTTGGCCTCGCATGTCTAGTGTTTGTGCCCTCTATTTATGTGCTGAGTTTCCTTCTTTGATTGACCTTCAATTTTGTGACTGATTTCAAAGTTTTCCTTTGTGAAATCTTGATTTCACTCGCCTGTTAAGGTTAATTGATTTCTTTTCCTGTCTTGCCTTGCTGAATTATTTCCAAAAATAAATATATTCCTGTACTTAGACTTGATTACTTACTCAATTGTTTTACTACTTCTTTTATGTCAACTATCAGTCTGCTTACAAATTGATTTCCTTCCTTATTAGGATCCCGTCATTACCCGTTAAAGGCAATCACTTGTATAATTGATTCTGAATAGTGATTGTTTCCATGTTTGTGGCTTATTATTTCTCTTTCACTCGTTTTCAAAAAGTTATAAATACCCTGTACTTCTCTTCTTTCAAGGACACGAACAATTTTAAGTTAAAAACACACACTTACACTCAAAAAACTCTCTCTTGCTTTACTGCTACTTGTGCTACTGTCTGTTTAGCCGGCTGAAAGCCAAGGCTAGATTTTGGAGTCCTGCTTACTTTTCTTTACTGCACTTTGCTTCTCTGACTGGTATGTTCTAACTAATTTTCAGCATCAACAACAATATGTTTCTTTACTGTTTCTTTTATTCTTGTTTGTCTCCTGTTTGTATTTAACTAAGTTCCATCATTAAGCATGCTGTATTCTGCTGTTTCTGTTCTGAATTAATGTTTCTGTTACTTACTTATCATGGCCTGTGAACCTTAAATCCCCATCCCCAATGTGTTTGGTATGGGGCATGGCAACATTGAACATTGTTGTCCATGACCCAAACTGGATCCCCCTGAGATCATAACCTCCATGTTTTCTCTGGTTGTTGTGTGTTCTGGTTGGCTTAGAGGCATGCCAGCATCTTCTATTGTTGTGCATGCCCAAAGCTGACCCTTGCCTAAGTACATAGGCTCCTTGCAATGAGTTCCCAACCCCTCACCCCCCTTGTATGAAGTTATCAACACTGTATTTTACTAATTACTGTTTCCCTACCACCCTTTACCCATCTCCTTTACCCCCTCAGTTGTAAAACTCTATTCTTGCACTTCCTCTCTACTCTTAGACTTAGGTTCTGCCCCTTGTGTGAGCCTTGCCTTGGGACCCATGAGTTCCCTCCGAACTTGGACACATAAGGACTGGCATTTCCACACTGCACTCATCCCTATTCTGGTTATGTAACTTGGGTGTGAGCACTGCCCGGAGTCCTCTCAAGACCCTTAGGGAACTTTGACACACTCAAGTCTGAGAAAGGCTTTGGATCAATGGCATTTGAGGTGGTTTATTCCACAACTCAGAGAGGAAGTCAAGAATCAAGCTTCCTCTGGTTGTAACTTTTCTTAGTACTTTTCTGATGTAATTCATTACTGGGTCTGTAATAATTTCTGTAATAAACACTGGGGTTGGCTAGTGAAAAGGGTTGGGAATTATGCATGCTTGAGGGTAGATAGCATGCCTATAGGACCTAAGATGTGCATGTTTAATTCCATAATTTAGAAATCATGCCTATAGGACCTAAGATCTTCATGTTTAATTCTGTAATTTAGAAATCATGCCTATAGGACTTAGGATTCTGCATGTTTAATTCTGCAATTAGGAATCATGCCTATAGGACCTAAGATCTGCATGTTTAGTTCTATAATTTAGAAATCATGCCTATAGGACTTAAGATTCTGCATGTTTAATTCTGCAATTTAGAAATCATGCCTATAGGAACTAAAAATGGCCACAATAGAAATCATGTCTATAGGATCTGTTGTTTTAGATTATGCATGTTTAATTCTGCATTTTAGATACCATGTTATTAGGATCTAAATGGTTAAAATCAGATATCATTAAAATCAGTACCCCTTCGTAGAAATCATGCATATAAGGATTCCCAAAGTAAGTAAAAAAAAAATCTGGTTCGTTTCTATTCACATTCAATGTTAGATATCATGTCCATAGGGTTTAAAATCAGCAATAGTAGATACCATCGCCTGCAGAATCTGAAACTAGTGTGTTTTAAAATCAGCTTATTCTGAATCAGTTTTAAATAATCTAATTTCCTTATTTAACGAAGTCTAGCAAGCATGCCTATAGGGTCTCAAACCATTCGTTTGAAAGTTGTTCTGCTTCGCCACACTTCTAAATCAGTAAGTAGATACTATGTTCCTAAGAGCTCACCCAAACACTTAGGCAAGCCTTAGGGTAATAACAATAAAATTGAATCTGCCTTTTGAAATTGCTACAACCAGCAGGCAGGCCTGATTCAGGCTTCTTATCTGAGTTATGTATTAAGCTGGTCTGCTCCAACAATTGAACTCCCCTCGTTTTCAGTATTTTTAATCAGACCCTAAATGTATGTGCAAGTCATGCTATTTATGTGTTTGTTTGAGGAGGTATACATGAGCCTTTACTTGTTTACATGCTTCCCTTTACATGCCGTATTATTTGTTTTGTATGTCGCCTTAGATTTTCACCTTTTGAAACCAAAATCAGCCTAATATCGCTCCCCTTTAGGAATAGTAGTCCTAAATTCCTCCGGGACTGATAGGAACGGGACGCTAATAGCATGCAATAGTGGTCGAGGACAATCCGCGCTTTAGTACATTAAACGGGGTGGGAAAGGGTAGATATGGATATGATGACCGGTGCGCTAATACCACGTATAGCCCCTCTTTTGAGGAGTGATTACCGGGTATTGCATTGATGTGATCCATATTTTAAATAAACCTAGGACCCCCTTCCTTTATTTCCCCCTTTTTTTTAAAAGCATTGCAACTCCTTGTTTAAATCGGCCTTAATTGCTCTTTCAAACTTTGTTTACTTTCAAACAATTGTTTACTAAAATCCCTCTTATTTGAACCTTATCTGTTTATGTGTCAATTGAACCAAATTCACAATCAACTGTCTGGCCGGGAACCACACTAGTGGATCCTGAGGGGTGCCTAACACGTTCCCCTTAGGCTAATTTCAAGCCCTTACCCTATCTCTGGTTATTCAAACAAAACTTAGAATTGAACCCTATTGGTGTCCTAATGCACCTTAAATCATTAGGTGGCGACTCTTCAAATGCAAAACCCAGTTCCCAAAAGGAACGAGTTGTCCCATACCAAATGTCATAACTCGATTTCGCGAGAAAAAGGGGGCACGACTGTATGGCGACTCTGCTGGGGATATTTAGGCTTTTACCATTTCGGATTGTTATTGTGAATTTGTACCCTCCTTTATGTGCAATTACTTGTTTAATTCTGCATTCAATTTCCTTTTCAATTGCAAAATTGACTTGTCTTCTTTGTTTCTTTCCTACTGCTTTAAATTATGAAACTGTTGTATTTACTGCTTTCTTAACGTGCAAATACGTGAATGCTTTTAATTATTGCATAATCATGCTCAACATCATATTCCACTCGTGCCAAACAAATACCATAGCAACGCTTATAATGAGTGGTTGCGCTCTTCCTATATTATTACCCCCTAAATTCGGAAAGGCATATTTACGGTAAAACCAGTCGATCAATGGTGTAGTCGACGGTTCCGTGCCTTCCCCCTTGAGTTGTCCGCTCAAGGGTACCAGTCTAAAACCCCATAGAAACCTTACTCTGTTTAAACTGTGCATGCATCATCGTCAAACTTAGCTGGGTCAGT
The DNA here is from genome assembly GCF_001879085.1 of Nicotiana attenuata. Classification (NCBI taxonomy): domain Eukaryota; kingdom Viridiplantae; phylum Streptophyta; class Magnoliopsida; order Solanales; family Solanaceae; genus Nicotiana; species Nicotiana attenuata. The sequence goes on from NW_017676953.1 coordinate 22,431, forward strand.
TATGTTGTCCGGATAATGATCCTTTAAGATAGCCTTGTCCAAAGTCCACTGGGTTTCCCTAAACCCAAACGAACATCACCACGTTCTGTGCATTCATTTGGAGAACTAAAATGCGTCATGCTAATTGTTGGTATTAAATAGTCGAGTCTGGTGGGGGTAAGGGCCTAACCTTATTTGTCTTGCAGAAATATGAGGCACGAAGTCCCTAGATTCGACATGGTCACCAACATCCATCCAAGACTGCTAAGCTGGTGGAAAGATCTTCACTCTAGTGATCAAACTCTCGTCCGAAAATATCTGGGGAACCTACCATCCCTTCTGGAGATCCAACCTAACAACAAGATCATAGAAACTGCTACCTATTTCTAGGACTTCGCGAGTTAGGAAAGCTGTTCGAAGGAGCCAAGGATGCTGAATCTGGGGAAGGTCCTTCTGGGGCCAAGTAGATAGGAGTTTATCTTTTTCGTTTTAAAATGTAACAAGGCCAATAGCCATTAGTAACTTTTATTTCCTGTTTATTCAGCGTCGATTTGAGATTCGTCTTATTTTTTATCTATGAAATGAGGCATTTAGCATTCCAAGTTCTCCAAATCAATTTGTCGCTAGGCCTACCTCGGGCACAACGAGGTTCCCAATTAGGGCACGATTAACATTCCTGCATTACGTGTTTAAATATTGCAATACTTTTTATGATCCTCACTAACTTAGTTACCTTTTTATTTTATTTTTGTTTTGTTATTCCCCTACCCAAAGGTTAGTTCATGCACTCTGGCAACATCATCCTACTCCACAAGATCCAGAGGGGCACATCTCAACAATTGGACCATCAGGACCACCAGAGCCCGGCGAGCCTCGGGGTAGCTGATAAGTTAGGATTTTAACATGTTTTATACCCCTACTTGCCTATGCTTTGATCATGTATTTGTACAAAATAGTCCCAAAAGGCTCACAGGTTGTGCTTGTTTGCAGGTTTGATCGACAAAGTGACGAAATGTCAAAGATCGACTCAAAAAGGAGTGAAACCTGTTCAAGTATCAAAGACCAAGAAATCTAAGGGAAGAAGGCCTAGTGCGGACCGCACAAATTGGTATACGGCCGCACTAGGAGATTCAGAGAGTTGGCAAACTGGGCTTAAGGGCAATGCGGCCGCAGTACATATCTCGCGATCCGCGACGAAGGCTCCGCGGCCGCATGTCAATTTTGTGCGGTCCGCGGAATAGAGATTCAGAGAGTTGAAGTTTTCAGAGTCCACAACCATGCAGTCCGCGGTCGTCTTTGTGCGGACCGCGCCAGCTTCCTACGCGGCCGCGGTCCATTTTACGCGGTCCGCGGAGTCCAACTTCAGAGAGCCAAGTTTTGAAATCCAAGAGCCTTGTGCGGCCGCGGTCCATTTTGTGCGGCCCGCACTGACCCCGCAGGGGTATTTTTGTCCAGTTTTTCCAGCCTAGTATAAATAGGACATTTTACCATTTTTAGGTCATCTGTTATCTTGAGAACACAGCTGCGCTCGTGAGAACAACTTTTGTAGCCATTTTTGGCATCTTAGCTTCAAATTAACGATAGATTCTTTCAATTTAATTTAGTATTTAGTTATTATGTCTTGTTCTTCATCTATTTCTTCATTTTCTCTTCCAAGCATGTGTAGCTAAACCCTTTAGCTAGGGTTGTGGCTCAACCCTAGTGTGGGTAATTGATGGGTGTTGCCATCTAGGGTAAGATTGACTATGGGTGGTTGCTATTTGGGTTGATTTTATGTTTTAATTTAGAATTGGTGGTTGCAAACACTGATTCAATCTTTGTGGGTTTAACTTTTCTTGAGAAAGAGAATCTATGACCCCAAAATTGACCCATCAAGGAATTGGGATGGACTCATGAGAAATGATAGTCTCAATTAACGGGTTAAATCTCGAGAGAGTAATCACCCTACTTGAACCCTAGTTGCTTGTCCTAGTTTGCCTACCCATTTGGTCTCAAGAGAGTCAATTGGGCAAAATCACTCTCTCTACCGAGAGGTGTGAGAGTGGGTAGAATTGTGCAACGGTTATAGCATAAGCCCCAATTATGTCAATCGAACCTTAGTAACATCTACCCGTCAATTAGCCACCTAGGTGATGTCACGACCCTAGTGCCCTTCTTCCCATTAGATACAACTTTAGCAATTATCTCGTAGCATAATCTAGTTTCAATTAGTAGTTTGATAATAGTAGTTTATAATTTTAAAAAACCCAAAAATGTTAGAAGTGACATTTAGAACAATTAGACGACTCTAGTCTAGATAGATACCCAGCTCCAATTTCTAGCTCTCTGAGGAATTCGATCCCGACCCTCATATCGGGTAAAAGCTATTGCGACCCTCTCTTCCTACTTTATAGTAGTGTGGAGTTGGCAGTGATCACTTTTTGGCGCCGTTGTCGGGGAGCTAACGGTTTTGGCTATCTATTTAGCTTGTTTAGTGTGTTGTTCTTCTTTCCTTCTTATCTACTAATTTGTGTGCGTGATTACTACAGGTACCAAATGGCTTTGAACGCGAATGACCCTCTTGGAAACGTGCTTGCGGGGGAGGAGGTAGATGAAATTGGAGACGATGAGGTGCCTCTTGTACCTCCCGGACGTGGATGAGGTCGCCAGGCTAATGCTAATGACAACATTCCAGACCCTCCTCCGCCACCTCCAAGAGCGGTTCCAAGGGTGCTACTGAATCAAGGATATGCGAGTGCCATCGTTCCTCCCCGAATCTGGGCGGGGAACTTTCAAATCACAAATGTCATGTTGACCTTGCTCGAGCAACGAGGATATTTTACGGGCGCCTCCGATCAAAGTGCCTACAAGCACTTGAAGGGGTTCGTAGATACATGCTAGGGCAGCAAGCAAACAAACGTGTCCGAGGATGCGTTGAGATTGAGGCTTTTCCCGTTTTCTCTTCGGGGTAAAGCGTTGGATTGGTTAGAAAGGCTCCCAAATCATTCCATCACTACGTGGGATGAATTGGCGGACAAGTTTATTTCCAAGTTCTTTTCGCCAAGTCACATGGCAGCGCTTCGTGATGAAATTTTGGCCTTCAAGAAAGAGCCAACAGAACCCTTGCATGAAATATGGGAGAGATTTAGAACAATGGTGAAAGAATGCCCAAACAACGATATGACTGAGGCAATGATTCAACAAACCTTTTATCGAGGCATCAACACCACTAATCAATGCATTATGAACCAATTGGCCGGAGGCAACTTTATAAAGCTTCCTTACAATGAAGCTTGTGATATTCTTGACGAGATGGCCGACACTTCTTCGGCTTGGCAGAGTAGGGCCAATGTTCCTCAAGGCGACCCCACGGCGATCCATTTGCACAAGGAGTTTCATGACCATGGTCAAGCTATTGCCGAGCTTACTACAACTATGAATCAATTGGCTAAGGCGCAATTACAACAAGTCCAAAATCCTCACCAAGTCAATGCCATGGAAGGAGTGAATATGCTTAAGAGAAGGCAAAGAGGGCAACAACCTCAAGGAAATTGTGATCAATATGATGAAGGTGGTGGTTTTTCAAATGAGTGTTATGATGAGCTAAGCGAAGAAGTTCAATATGTCAATAACTATCAAGGCACGAGGAAACTCTTCAAATCAACAATGGCGACCCCAAGGAAATTGGGGCAATCAACAAGGTGGTGGTAATTGGAACAACAACAACCAAGGTGGAAATTGGGGGGACAACAATCAAGGTAACCAAGGGCAATGGAATGGAAATAACAACAATTGGAACAACAACAGTCAAGGCAATTGGAACAATAATGGAATCCAAGGCAATAGGGGCAAGGCTTTCAAAGGCCCCCCATGTACCAACAACCGAACAATCCACCCCCGTTCCCTTCTCAAGGATCTAGTTCTTCTGGTAATGATACGGGAAGAATAGAAATGATGTTCGAACAAATGATGAAGAAGAACCAAGATTCCGATGCTCAATTGGCTTCCCACAATACCTCCATTCGGAATTTAGAGGTGCAATTAGGCCAAATTTCTCAATCATTGAATACTCGCCCAAAGGGTGCTCTACCAAGTGATACGGTAGTGAACCCTAAGGGTGGGAACAATCATGTGATGGCAGTTACAACAAGAAGTGGGAGATGCGGTGATGTGCATGCCTCGAAAGATAAGCAAGTTGTGGATGATGATGTGGAGTTGCAAGAAAATGATATTCCTTTGGTAGTTGAAGATGTGGTAGAGAATGATGTGAACAATGATGTGAGGATTGACATTGATGAGGCCGAGGTGGAAACTCAAGAGGCCGTGAACCCGTCTAGGGAGCACATAATTGACATGCCGGAGCCGGTGGTGCCAAAAGCCAAGGCACCCTTGCCTAGGCCACCTCCGCCTTATCCTCAAAGGCTAGCCAAACAGAAAAGTGACAACCAATTCCGAAAGTTCATTGACATGATGAAGAGATTATCCATTAACGTGCCTTTGTTGGAGGCTTTATAGCAAATGCCTGGGTATGCAAAATTCATGAATGATTTGGTTATAAAGAAGCGTTCCATGGATTGTGAAACTATAAAGATGACTCACCAAGTCAGTGCGATAGTACATTCAATGGCCCCAAAATTAGAGGATCCTGGTGCTTTTACTATCCCTTGCACCATTGGTAGTGCAGACTTTGCCAAAGCTTTATGTGATCTCGGAGCAAACATCAATTTAATGCCCTTCTCAGTTTTCAAGACTCTAGGTATTGGGCCTCCAAGGCCAACTTCCATGAGATTACAGATGGCAGATAGATCAATGAAGCGTCCTCTGGGTATAGTAGATGATGTGCTTGTCCGGGTGAACAAATTTATCCTACCGGCGGACTTTGTGATTTTGGACTGTGAGGTGGACTATGAGGTCCCAATTATTCTAGGGAGACATTTCCTTGCAACGGGGAAGGCATTGGTTGATGTTGAAGCGGGTGAACTAACTTTCAGGGTAGGTGATGAGAAGGTCGTCTTCCATGTTTGCAAATCCATGAAGCAACCCAATAGCACTGAGGTGTGATCTTTTGTGGACATTGTCACAGCTGTGATAGTGGATGACACAAGTTCTATGATCAACGTGGAGGACCCCCTTGAGGCCGTGCTATTAAATCTTGATGTCAATGATGATGCAAGCAGAGTGGAGTGTGTCAATGCTCTACATGGGATGGGCTCTTATTCCTATGAGCCGAGAAAATTGTCTTTGAATCTTGAAAATCGGAAAACTCCACCAACCAAACCATCAATTGAGGAGCCACCGGTGTTGGAGTTGAAACCACTTCCTCCATACCTCAGATATGAATTTATGGGCTCTAATTCAACTCTTCCAGTTATTCTTTCTTCTTGCCTTACTAACTTGCAGGTTGAGGCCACTTTGGAGGTGCTTCAAAGGCGAAAAAGGGCAATTGGATGGACTCTGGCGGACATTCGGGGAATAAGCCCCGCATTTTGCATGCATAAAATTATCTTAGAGGATGATGCAAGACCTTCCTTAGAACATCAACGGAGGTTAAATGAAGCAATGCAAGAGGTGGTGAAGAAAGAAGTGATCAAATGGCTTGATGCGGGTGTGGTGTATCCAATTTCTGATAGCTCATGGACTTCCCCGGTGCAATGTGTACCGAAGAAAGGCGGGATGACGGTGGTGACAAATGACAACAATGAGCTTATTCCCACTCCAACCATTACCGTGTGGAGAGTTTGCATGGACTACCGGAAGCTTAACAAAGTGACCCGCAAGGATCATTTTCCCTTGCCATTCCTCGATCAAATGCTTGATCGCCTTGCGGGGTGAGCCTTCTATTGTTTTTTGGATGGGTATTCGGGCTATAATCAAATTTTAATTGCCCCGGAAGACCAAGAGAAAGCAACTTTTACATGCCCATATGATACATTTTCTTTCTCCCGGATTCCATTCGGGTTGTGCAATGCTCCGGCGACCTTCCAACGTTACATGATGGCTATTTTCACCGACATGGTGGAAGACATATTGGAGGTCTTTATGGACGATTTTAGTGTGGTTGGTGATTCCTTTGAAGAGTGCTTGGTAAACTTGGATAGAGTCTTGGCCCGATGTGAAGAAACTAATCTTGTTCTCAATTGGAAAAAATGCCATTTTATGGTTGAAGAAGGTATAGTGTTGGGTCACAAGATTTCTAAGCATGGGATTGAGGTAGACAAGGCTAAGATCGAGGTGATTTCAAGGCTCCCACCCCCCACTTCTGTCAAAGGGGTGAGGAGTTTCCTTGGGCACGCCGGGTTCTACCGGCGGTTTATCAAAGATTTCTCGAAGGTTGTGAATCCCCTTTGCAAGTTGCTAGAGAAAGATGCTAAGTTTGTTTTTGATGAAAAATGCATGGAGGCCTTTGAACTTTTAAAGCACAAGTTGACCACTACCCCTATCATTACCGCACCTAATTGGAGTTTGCCCTTTGAACTAATGTGTGATGCAAGTGACGTTGCGGTGGGGGCGGTGTTGGGTCAACGGGTTAACAAAATGTTCCATCCCGTGTATTATGCAAGTAAGACTATGAATGAAGCTCAACGGAATTACACGGTGACGGAGAAGGAGTTATTGGCCATTGTATTTGCCATGGAGAAATTTAGGCCATATCTTATGGAGGCCAAGGTAATTATGCACACCGAACATGCCGCCCTTAGGTATTGATGACCAAGAAAGATTCCAAGGCAAGATTGATGAGATGGGTGTTACTTTTTCAAGAATTTGACTTAGAAATAGTGGACTGGAAGGGAAGTGAGAACCAAGTTGCGGACCATTTGTCTCGCTTGGAGGAAGAAGGGAGGCCATGTGATGGCCTTGAGATAAATGATACATTCCCCGACGAGCAACTTCTTTCCGTGTCAATGTGTGACATGCCATGGTTCGCAGACATTGCCAATTTCATTGTGACCGGAATTGTCCCGTGTAAGCTCTCTTCCAACCAAAGGAAGAAACTCAAACGGGATAGTTTGGATTTTTATTGGGATGATCCGTACTTGTTTAAGATTTGCACGGATGGTGTGATTAGAAAGTGTGTCCCGGAAGGTGAACAATTGAGTATTTTGGAGGCTTGTCACTCCTCCCCCTATGGTGGCCATCATGGAGGGGTGAGGACGGCTTTGAAGGTTTTGAGTTGCGGTTTCTATTGGCCGACTTTGTTCAAGGATGCTAGTGATTTGGTAAAAAGATGTGATCAATGCCAACGAGCGGGAGGAATTTCCAAGAAAGACGAGATGCCTCTTAACACAATTCTTGAAGTTGATATCTTCGATGTTTAGGGTATTGATTTTATGGGTCCTTTTGTTAGCTCGTGTGGGAACACTTACATTCTAGTAGCAGTGGATTATGTGTCAAAACGGGTTGAGGCCGTGGCCTTGCCTAGTGATCGCAGCCGTCTCAACACTACACAATGGCAGGAAGAGTGGGTAGCAATAACTGATACCCGATTAGTGGATCGGGGTCGAATTTCCGCAGGGAGCTTGGAATGGAGTTGTATTGCCTGTTTAGTTTAGAATTGCGTTTTGTACTTCTAATTACACTCCTAACATTTTTTGGGGGTTTTTATATTTAAAACTACTATTGTAATCTAAGAATTAAAGCTAAATTATGCTAAGGAAATATTGCTAAGTTGTGCTTAATATAGGAAAAAAGGCACTAGGGTTGTGACACTACCTAGGTGGCTAGCTAACGGGTAGAAGCTACTAAGGGGAGATTGATAAATCTGGATTTAGTGCTATAGCCGTTGCACAATTGCACTCATTCTCACACCTCTCGGTAGAGAGGACGATTTTGCCCAATTGACTCTCTCGAGACCAATTAGGTAGGCCAATTAGACCGGGCAACTAGGGCTTAAGTAGGGTAGTTACTCTTTCGAGGTTTAACCCGTTAATTGGGACTACCATTCTCATGGGTCTATCCCAATTCCTTGTTGGGTTAACTTTTAGGGTCATATGACTCTCTTTCTCAAGAAGAGTTAGACCCACTAAGCTTGAATTCATGTTTGCAACCCCAAATTCTAGATTGAAACACAAAATCAACCCAAATAACAAATACCCAATCTCAATCTCACCCTAGAATGCAACACCCATTAACTACCCACACTAGGGTTGAGCCACAACCCTAGCTAAGGACTTTAGCTAGACATAATTGAAGAAGAAACAGTAGAAAGAGATGATGAAATGAACNATGGTTGAAGAAGGTATAGTGTTGGGTCACAAGATTTCTAAGCATGGGATTGAGGTAGACAAGGCTAAGATCGAGGTGATTTCAAGGCTCCCACCCCCACTTCTGTCAAAGGGGTGAGGAGTTTCCTTGGGCACGCCGGGTTCTACTGGCGGTTTATCAAAGATTTCTCGAAGGTTGTGAATCCCCTTTGCAAGTTGCTAGAGAAAGATGCTAAGTTTGTTTTTGATGAAAAATGCATGGAGGCCTTTGAGCTTTTAAAGCACAAGTTGACCACTACCCCTATCATTACCGCACCTAATTGGAGTTTGCCCTTTGAACTAATGTGTGATGCAAGTGACGTTGCGGTGGGGGCGGTGTTGGGTCAACGGGTTAACAAAATGTTCCATCCCGTGTATTATGCAAGTAAGACTATGAATGAAGCTCAACGGAATTACACGGTGACGGAGAAGGAGTTATTGGCCATTGTATTTGCCATGGAGAAATTTAGGCCATATCTTATGGGGGCCAAGGTGATTGTGCACACGGACCATGCCGCCCTTTGGTATTTGATGACCAAGAAGGATTCCAAGGCAAGATTGATGAGATGGGTGTTACTTTTTCAAGAATTTGACTTAGAAATAGTGACCGGAGGGATGTGAGACCAAGTTGCGGACCATTTGTCTCGCTTGGAGGAAGAAGGGAGGCCATGTGATGGCCTTGAGATAAATGATACATTCCCCGACGAGCAACTTCTTTCCGTGTCAATGTGTGACATGCCATGGTTCGCAGCATTGCCAATTTCATG
>NW_017676953.1:33913-36612 GCF_001879085.1 Nicotiana attenuata
ACCTCACCTTTTAGAGTAGTGACACACAAACCGAGGATGATGGGATTTTCACTCAATTCTCTAAAAAAGAAGGTCACAAGTCCGGCTCTAGGTACCATATGGTTGCCCCTTATGTAAGTATCCACTAATGTAGGTTCCGTTCAACTCAAGATCATATAGGGCTTTTGTGAAGTCATTGTAAAGGCTTTTGGGCAAGGATAGGACATGTTTTTATATAAGTGGGTTCAATCTTCCCTTAAGCACTTCTTTTGATTCATTTTGGCACACTTTCTTGACTCATTTGAGTGTTCACTTTTTTTTCAAGGGGTTAGAGAGACACACTGTCACTCTTTCTTATGCAATTCAACACATTTCTCCTTTTTCTACTTTTTCCACACCCTTTTTCACTTTTGTTTTCTTTGAATCCCCTTTTGGACCTTATTCATTTGGTCTTTCTTTTTGTCTTGTCTTTTCTTCCTTTTTCATTGCCTTTCTTTTCTTTTGCTTTTGTACCTTTTACCACATTGTTTCCTTTCTTGCCTCTCCCCCCAAACATAGACATTTGTCATTTACTCAAGGGAAGATGTGGGTGCCAAGAGAGGGTCTCATTAAAAACGGGTATAGGCTTGTAGCTTTGGTTCTTGAAAGAAGAAAGTTTAAGGCTCAAAAGGGTTAACTAGGGAATCATTTCATTGGTAGGCTATGGAATTGTTCAACTTAGCATTTGGATCAAGGAGAGCCTATAATCACTTCTCAAGTCAAATTTCACCTAGGATTTCGCCTCAACAAACATTCGGGGCAAGTTCTAGACCATCAGCTCGGGACTTGGACTCACAATTCTAATTCTCACCACACACCCTCAAGGATTGCTAAAGACATCGAGTCGAGGGCCCACAACGACCTTAGTTACAATTCAAGCGCACAATGGTTCAACAAGACCACATAATGATTGTTTGGTCAACACGAGTCTCAAGGCCACGACTTTCACCATCCTAAGCACAACATTATGTCTTTGACCATGGGATCAAAGGCAAATGTGTTAGGCCCAAGTGAAGCTTTGCCTGAGGTACCCTTAACTACGCAAAATCAAAAGAAAAAAAATCAAAAACGGACTCAAACCCTTAAGAAGGTTGTCACGCCATCTATCATTGGGAAGAGCCACCCGGTTCACACAACACTCTACCCTTGGAAAGAACCGTGGCATTAAGAAAACCAAGGGCTTATTGACAACGCCAAAACCAAAACAAAAGGCTACGAGCCTAAATACCAGGCTAAAAACGAGAAATTTTAACGAAAATAGAAAAACCGAATGAATATATACAATGGGGAGTAGAATATACAACGGGGATGAATATATACAAAAAGTAGAGAAGTAGCCAAAATTAGCAGTTATATACAGGCCAACTATCGAATCTAAAAACATAAACTAAAAGTCAAATATATACAATCATCCAAATGTATCAAAAATCAAAACAGTAGGGCGCACCCCTACGAATAAGAGCTGGCATTGTCCCCAATGCCAACTACCAAAATAAGCATAAAAACAGAGAAAGGATATAGAGTAGCTCCTCAAGCTTGATCCGTCTGCATGGGCTGATCAGTGGCCCCTGGTCCTCTGTACTGGCAGGAACCTTAGACTGGTTCCCGGCCTGCTGCTGCTCTGCTGCTGGGACAGGGGCTGGGTCATGGACCGGATGAACATATGGTGGAGCAGTGGAGGTACCCTCCTGAACCTGTGCCACCTCTATCACAACACCCTCAGTGCTAGGAAGCTTCCTCTTCTTCCTTGGATGCCTAGGCTCCTCCTCCTGCTGTGGCTGTGCTGCTGCTGGATCTAGAGATGGATCCCCCAATAGCAAGTCTAATGGCATCTGGTCTGCCAAAAGCTTGTCCACATCTGCTCGCAGCTTCTTTACCGACTCCCGAGACGCCCTTGACTTTCTCATCTTCTTATGTTCCTTGGCAAGCTCCTTCAAAGCCTTGCCATGCGAGGCTACCGCCGTAGTCAAGGTGGCCTGGGTCTCCAAAATCTTCTCCTGGTTGGCCAGGAGCTTCTTCAATGTCTCCTCAATGGAAGGAGGAATCTGAGCAGTGGCTGGAGCTGAATGTGCCTCAACTGTAGTAGCCAATGTGGACAACTTGGATGTCGCTGCTGACATCCAGTTGTTTAAACTGGCTAAAGACTGACTGAGCTGGTGGGCAGTGAACCGATGAGTCTTTGAAACAGGAACTGCCGGGTCAGTTGAAGTAGAAGGACCTGGGGGTAAGGGCTCACTGGTGGAAGTGGTCGGGATGGAGGATGGTCCAATAGAAGGCTCTACCGCAACTGGCTCCTCAGACTGGCCAGCTGGGGTGGAGGTGGGTGGCTGGTACTTTTTGGATTTTGGGTTGTCTGAACCCAACTGGCTATACCATGAATAGGGGGCCACCGGCTTTGTCTTGACATCAAAACGTTTTTTCTTCACCTCCAAATCCCTAATGTACATGGACAGAGTGTTCGGGAAGGGGTAGTTTGTGTTGGTCTCCTGTCCGACTGTAGAGATCACCCTCAAGATGATGTTGCCCACATTGAGAGGAAGCCCGGCCATGATAGATGCCACAAGAACAGCCCGGGCAAGAGGAACTGAGTGATCATGTGTGGAGGGATCAAGTCTACTACAAACGAATGTCAACCAACCCTTTGCTTCAAAATTGAATGTGTTCCGTAGAATCTTCTCCCC
>NW_017676954.1:0-964 GCF_001879085.1 Nicotiana attenuata
GTGCCTCAAAGTTCAGACTCTGTCTCAGAATACGGACTCCAGCAGTCAACCAGTCCGGGGTGGTACTTGGGATTGCCAGGTATTGTGCCAACCATGGACGAACCTCTTCACCCATTGCCATCTTCGCCATGTATAAGGTCTCGTCCTCCTCATTGAAGCCAAGGTATTCTAAACTTATGCACTCATGGGGTAGAACATTTGCTTTATGGATGTTATTTGCTTGATGGATAATTTTGTATTATTAATAGTTTCATTTTATGATGTATTTAAATTTTAGTGTTATTATAATTTATTATATGTATAAATATTTATTTATAACAGGTGCTATATTTTGGTTTTAACTGAACTGATACAATAGCCTACCAGAACCATTGCAATAGGACACAAATGGCGTTCCAATAGACAATGTAAACCGTTGCAATAGGTCCCATAAACTGTTCCAAATACAAATATAATCATTACGATAGCCTAAAGAAACCGTGGCTATATCCAACATAACCGTAGCAATAGCTTACATAAGTGTTGCTTTAAATAATATGGTAACGGTTAAAAACCGTTGTATAAATAATACAGTAAAGGTTTTAAACCGTTCCAATTGAAAAAATAACCGTTCCAACAGAGAAAGGGAAAACCGTTGCAATAGACGTATCTATTGTCACGGCGAGGCAAACCGTTGCAAGAACCGTTCCAGTAGGCCTATGGGTACGCCGGCTGATATGACGGTCTTTAAACCGTTCCAATATCCCTATGGCAACGGTTTGGTAGTCTGTGACCAATTTTTCAGTAGTGTATTTTGGTCCTTTCAGCAGAAGAAAAATTGAAAAGATTTAAAAGACAAGAAGAAGGTGATTTTGGCAGAGAAATGGGAAAACTATCCTATCTCTGTAAGGCCATCTAACTTTGTGTAAACACTCTTATCAAAACTCAATTTTCTATTCCTCACCAAAGTTTTCATTCTCCGTAT